>NC_068390.1:25608481-25725981 GCF_023724105.1 Carassius gibelio
AGATCACTAACACTATATGAGCAATAACAGTAAGGTTTAGTAAGCACCACTAACTAGACAAAGTTTGGAAACGTGTGAAATTGTTACTTGTTGAGGAAAGCAGGATCTGGCAAAGTGATCCATGTAGCCGAACGACGGCCCCTCAAACACGGCAGTGGGCAGCTTCAGCCCCTCCTGCAGGAAGTGGTCAAACCTGGACATCACCATCGCACCATGTGTATCTGATATCTGAGAGAAAATATCTAACACACACACAAACACACTTGTTATACAAGCCAAGAAATATGCATATAATTGTCAACATCCCTGTGCTGAATAATGACACTGTTGTCTTCTGTAGAGCAGAATATGACTCTGTCTCATATTTGAAGATGCGCATCATTGATTCTATTATTTTCATGTCTATAACTGTGAAGCTGCTTTGGAACAATTTGTATTGTATAAAGCACTAAATAAATAAAGATGACTTGATTTTATTTGTCCACTAGTGGAAGACAGTGATGATATCGATGAATGAACTTACAGCGAAGTTTATCAACCAGTTTCCCTCCACACAGCACTGAGAGCATCACTTTCACTGAAAACACCATCAGCCTTCCCTGAGCATCACTGCAAAACACACAGATTCACCCTCTAATGATCTGAAGCTGATTTTCTGATCGAGAAACATTATTATTATTATTATTATCATCAACAACGTTAAAAACAGTTGTGCTACTTCATATTTTGCGGAAACCATGACACATTAGTTCTGAATTCTTTAGTTCATAAGAAAAGCATTTATTTGGAATAGAACTCTTTTGTAACATTCTAAATGTCTTCAATGTTACTTTTTGATAAATTTGTCCAAACTTTGGCAAACACAGCACACACACTTTCACCTGTTGTGTGCCGCCAGCATGAAGTTGAGCAGCAGGCTGGTGTTGTGCTGGACGTTGATCTGGTGTGTGGTGGGCAGCCGTTTGTTTAGCTGCTGGTAGATGCAGGTGATGATGGTCTCCAGCCGAGCCACACTGATCTCGGTGCAGACGTCCAGCGTGTTCAGACCGTTGTCACGAAACGCCTCGATCATGTTCCACACATCCACCAGATGCACTGAGAGAGAAAACACATGAAATAGAGAGAATTACATGGTAATAAAGCTTCCCACGTCAGTCCAGATTACTCTAAACGTGGAATGAAGAACTTACTTTTAAACTTGAAACTGGAGAACAATGTGATATTAAATGATGGGGTCAAGATTTTTTATGTTTATGAAAGATGTCTCTTCTGCTCACCAAGGCCTCATTTATGTAATCAAAATACAGTAAAAACTGTAATATTGTGAAACATTATCACTTTTTTTTTTGTTTTCTATTTGAATATATTTTAAAAGTTATTCCTGTGATCAAAGCTGTATTTTCAGCATCATTACTCTGGTCTTAAGTGTCACATGATCCTCAGAAACCATTCTAATATAAAGATTTGTTGTTTAAGAAACATTTCTGATTTTTTTCGGGGTCCCTCGAGGAACAGAAAGTTCAAATGAACAGCATTTATTTGAAATAGAAATCTTTTGCAACATTATAAATGTCATTACTGTCACTCTTGATCTATTTAATTCATCCTTGTTTAAGAAAACTAAGAAAATCAGTTACTGACGCCCAACTTATGAACAGTAGTGTATTTCTGGCTTATCTTATGTTTCTTATTAGATGTATAGAGCTTATATTTGAACTCACAAACAACACTGAAAATGCATATTTTACAACATCAGTCATTTGAGTTTTGATGTGACTAATACTCACGGTTGCATTTCTTCTGAATGAATCTGAGCTTGCAGGCGGTGCGGTACGTAGACAGCCGGATGGTGTCATAATTCTGTGTCTCTGAAGAATCAAAGTCATACATTTATATTCAGATGCACTAGCTAATGAACACATGCAATAGGGGTCAAAGGTCATGTGGTGGGTGTGTGGGTGGCACTCACTCATATCTGTAAAGATCTGCTTCCTGTCGGCCATGACATTCCCTTTCCACCTGTCCTCTATCATCCTAGAGACACACAGAGAGAAATTAACCACAGGCGGGCACTTTTGATATCTTGAAACAAATGATTGCTTTCAAACTTCTCTAGAATGTAAAACTGTCACATCAAGGCCTTGATCAACGTTGATCAAGAAGATTTTTTTGCAACTAAATTTACGGAGTGAATGAATGAGTGAACAAATTACTGAATGAAAAATCCATACATTTTTGCATGATATGTATGTAACAGTGTTAGTTTTTTTTTTTTAAACCATGCATGATGGTAATGAAATATGATGGTAATGAGATTCTTGTAACATAAAATAAAACATCAATTATTTATGAATGATCTCAAGTAAAACTAGTTTAGAAATGGCACTCAATAAAGCTGGATTTAGATGATGAAAAATGATTAATTACACATTCTGATCTTAACCAAACTGTAACTAAATATAAACAAATAAAATAAAAAATTTGAAAAGAAATGCACTGGATTTTCTCTAAAATGTAAAAATAAAAAAAATAAAAAAAATTCACAAATGCAAACAAACATGAAATTAATTGAAAATTCATATACATTTTTTCTTTTAAACAATGATTTTTTTATTATTATTACTCAATTTAACACCATTTTATATTTAATTGTTAAATTATTATAGATTGGAAGTTCAAAAATCTGAATGGGAAAAAGTCAAAACAGAGAAACTTTGGCAAATGCCAGATTTCAGCCCTCTTAATAATTAGAAAACACAGTGAGTTAAATATTTGCAGAGCAAGTACCAACCACCCAGAATACCCCAGGAACCAGATGTGCCAAAAACCTGTTAAAAATGACTTCTTGTGACACTCATTGACAGCTGCCACACAACTGAATTTCAGTTTCATCTTTAAGAACAGAACCAAATTTCTCTCTGCTTACTGCAAAGCATTGAAGCATGTGTACACGCATTCCTGCGGGGATTTGAGGGTCTCCGGAGACTTACCCATAATCCCCTGGGACACTGACAACAGATAAGTTTAACAACTCAACTAAAGCTGACATCCAAACACTAAGAAGTCATTATGTTCTTCATTCACTGTCTTCTTCAACTGTTCTGTCTTCATTAACTTTAAATCCTTTTATTTGAACGGTTTTCTGTGTGAACTCACACTCAAGTGGGAATCATTTCTCCAACAAGTCGATCCAGACGCACAGCACCTCACTGCTAAAACATTCCAGAGTCCTGAACTCACATTAACACTCATCACACAGACACACTAAAGATTATCAAAACGGAGATTTGTCTTTTAAAATTCTGGCAATTTAATACCCACAAAAACGGTGTGTGGGGACTACAACAAGTTACTTCCCAGGTTTGTGACATCATAAACCCTGATAAACCCCGCCCCCAGGAACATGCAACAAAGTGGGCGAGACCATGCTGCACTGCTTTAAAGAAGAGGAAGAAAAATGGGAATGCACATCAAAATCTATTCATATATGAATCACGATTCTGTCTTCTAACAATTCTAATGGATTCAAAAGATTCAAAATCAATCTTCTAAAACAGCGGTTCTTTAATACTGTTCCTCACATCGCATTGCCCTGCTGTCTCTCTCTCAACAATGAACAGTTCAATTTATACACGTATTTTCTCATAGCTATGAGGAGTGTTAAACATGGACGTGCGTGCCGTTGCAGTACTGTATTAAAGGTTAAATCAGGATAAAACCATATATTAAAAGCAAACAGAAGCAGTAGCATTTACAAATAACAGCATGTCTAAAATTTGGAACAATACAATACAACCGGAGCACATGCCGCTGAGGTGAGGGACAGGATATTTAGACGCGCACTAGATGCGGTTGAGCCAATCACAAAACACTGGGCTAAGCTAACCAATCAGGGCCCATTGTGTATTTCTGAGGGAGGGGCTTCATAAAAGCAGGAAATGATCAGTGCGTTTATAGGAGAAGGGAGAGAGCGGTGTGGAAAGGTAAATTAATGGAAAGGAAAAATAATGTTTATTTTTTTTAAACTAAGCCCCTTTCACACTGAGATTTTGGATAATACATGGGTAATGCGTCCCAGCAATTGTTCCCGGATCGTTAGATTTTGGTTCATTCACACTGCCAGTGATTTCCCAGAATCTGTGCATGCGTTCACACACAACCCATAAAGGGGATGTGACTTGTAATGCACGAGTTAAAAACGCTGGGCATGTTAACTTTCACTTAAGCTAGCGAACGATCTCAGCTTCAGTGTGGATAGTGAGGAGCTTCATTACAGTTTGCACTTTAATATTTTCATTGCGAATGTTGATCTTTCTTCAAAATACCCGGTAAAAGAGTCACACAATAATGCGACACACCCTTCACGGCATTGGTTCGGGCTTTTGTTCACACAGAGCTTGTTACGGGACTGAACCCAGCAATATTACTAGGTCCCCAACGCAGGATCAATCCCAGGATGTGTTTGTGTTCACACAGAAGGCAATCCGGCAATGTTCCGGCAATTCTCCTAGAAAATCAAGCCTAGAAAAAAAAATAGCCAACCACCCCTTTAAGAGGAAACAACAGACATTAATGTCACATTAATCACACATTAATCAAAGCAATAGTCCAATACATCTGACTCCTACACGGTTTAAAAATCTAGGTGCAGAAAATATAAATAAAAAACTAATATGTACTATATAATATAATATATAAAATATATAAATATAATATATAAAATTAGTTTACAATATTTCAAATAATACAAACATTATATATATATATATATATATATATATATATATATATATATATATATATATATATATATATATATATATATATTAGGCCTTGATACACACACAAATATATATTTGCATTTTATAAAATGTTTTAATTATATATAATAGCATTTATGCAGATGCTAATATTTAGTAGTTTTTTTGTGCAGACACTTTTAAGTAACTTTTAGATCCATGCATTTTATGCACTCAGTGGGAAACTGGTGTTGAAGCCTGGTGTTGCCATACATGAGATACAGGGAAGAGATGATTCTATTTCTATTTTAAGGCGAATGACTAAACTGACATTTGATGCATGACTCCACAAACAGCACACAATTCTCATGAGAAATGGGCTGAGGTGAAGAAACCAAGCCATAATGCCAGGTGATGCATGACAGAAACACACCCCAGATGTCTAATTTATTTTTTAATTATTTGATCCATTTCAGCTTCACTTCAGTATTAAACAGTGGCTGGAGTTTACTATTAATTAACTCACCGTCTCTGTCTCTGCACAAGCACAAACACAAACACCCTCAAAGTGGAAGTAGAGGAGGAGTCACACAGGCGGGTGGCAGTGACTATTCCTGTCAGCCGCCCAAACACATGACCTTTCACTCACACACTATAAGTGGAAAACAATTATGTAAAGGCACCATATGAGGCGTGTGTGTGTGGTCAGACAGATTTTAGCTTGTGCTGATGCAGTTCATTCTCGAACCTCCATTCATACCTGCATTCAGTTCAGAATCGAAGCCAGAGTTGTGCTGCTCAGCTCACTTCAGACATCACGGCCCCTTCGAGACCAAACCAGAACAGAATGCTGCTAAACTCACACTGACTAATGCTCTCAGATATTAATATTACAGCCAGATATTAATAATACAGCCAGATTGATACTATTGGTTCCCTGCTGTGAGCAGTTATGAAACAACAGCTACAGTCCAAAGCTCAACAAAAATGTTTTTTACTTGACATGCCAACATTAATAGAGCCAACACACACACAAAAAAAATTATTCTGTTTATATAACTATAACTCATTTCCTTATTTGTATCAGAAATATATACTGAAAATAAATTTAAAACAAATATTGTACATAATATTATAACTTGCTCCACATTGGGTGGTTTCTTTGTCTCCATGTCGTGCATATACCTTACATTTATATATATATATATATATATATATATATATATATATATATATATATATATATATATATATGTGTGTGTGTGTGTGTGTGTGTGTGTGTGTGTGTGTGTGTGTGTGTGTGTGTGTGTGTACATTTGTATGCATATATTATGTATCAATTATGTTTTCAATATTTAAAAAACATTTTAAATAACTGCATGACTCTGTGTGTGTGTGTATATATATATATATATATATATATATATATATATATATTTTTTTTTTTTTTTTTTTTTTACTACACAAAAATATAAGATAACAATCTGAATACATTCATTTTTAAATATTTAATACATATAAAAAATCCAATACATTATATTGTTTACAATTTGCAAAAACTCCATGACAGATGTAAATTCGTAAATGTTGCTTCACAAAAAAATGCAAGTGGTGCAAAACATTACTGATTTAAAAAAAATGATCAAACCATCTTAATTGATGCTTGCAAGGCTTGCACAACAATTTTTTTAGCAATCTCAAAACCTCATCTTGCAGCTAGATAACATTACATTGGTGTCAAACTGTCTTCAGATTAGTGGTTGACCGATATATTGCCAAGGCCGATATACCGGCAGACATCTGGCCAGTGTTCAAGGGACTTTTATTTTGATGGTCCATAGTAACTGAATGCTTTAACTCGTAATTTCAAATTATGCTGCGCTTTATGCATTTGCCCACTGTCATATTAATGTCATTTTCTCTGTGTTCTGTGTGTAAAATGAGTGTTACATTGGCTTTAATTGAAAAATATGATTCCCAATGCACAAAAACTATCCAGAATATCAAGCGCCCTGTTGGTTAGAGTTTACTTCCTTTTTAATTATATTTTTATTAAATATTTTATTTGTGAAAAATACTTTGTCATCTAAAGTATGTTTATTTTACACATTTATTTTTAATTAATTGTCAAAGGATTAGAAAAATGTATTAAATATTAATAATTTTTTTTTTAATTATATCAGCTTTATATCCGTTGTCGGCCCCCTGCTTTGCAAAATATTGGCATCGGCAGTCAAGAAAAAAAAAAAAAAAACAATATCGGTCGACAACTATTTCAGATGACTGTAGTAATGTTGAAGACACCACAGAACACCAAATGTTTAAGTTAGCAATAAAAACACATTTTCATAATCAATAAAACTTTGGAAAGCAAAAACGCAAACGCTCGCCCGACATAAATTTTTCAACCTGCCTGAAACAGGTTTCCACCTGTTAGAGTAAGTGTGTGTGGCACAATATTTAAAAGGAATAATTACTATTAATTCATCAGCTGGTTTGTAACTCTCTGCAGTAGCAGCAGAGTATGACTGTGTTATGGAAACATTTACCACAGTAACATTTTTTATGATGACCACAACTGACAGCACCATCTGCCTGTTTAAACACCACACATGCTTAAATACTGTGTGTATATTTAGCATCTTTTAAGTGTCTTAATTAATCATCTGAAGATATTTTTTATTCGTTTATTTAGGAGTTTGTGTTCTTTTCTTCGTCTGCCAGCTCATATCAGTTTCTCTCTGGCGTGATGTGAAGCAAATGATTGAATATCTACACTAGGGAGATCAACAAAGCCTTCGGACGGTTACCGCAGACAGCAGCCTTAATCTCTCTTTCAGACACTCCTCTGTTCTCCATCAGCGTCTTTCTCTCATGCAGCTCAATGTCTTTGTGCACAAAAATAAGATCAAACTCAGCAGAGACATGACAGAGCACAGGAGAGACTGTGTGTGTTTGTGTTTCACAGGACTGGCATCAGCTCTGTTTGCATTTTGTACAGAGACAAATAAAGCCGAAGAGCCCAGAAGTTAAACACACTGAAATGCAGGATAACTAATGAAAGCTGTCAAGAACACATCCGGCTCTATTTCACCACAAAGTCAGATAAGAATAAGAAGCTGATATTTTTTGGTTAACACTGGTAATATGCATGCTGATTTAAATTACATAAACAACATTTTTTGCTTAAAAAAAATAAGAAGAAAATCCAAAAAGTTAAGTAAAACATCCAGATCCATTACAATAATGTGAAATTGTCATGAAAGTAATGCCATAAAAGCAAAAATAAGTAAATAAAAGCACAATAAATGAATAAGTGTATACACACACACACATATATGTAATTTATCAAAGCAAATCCATTCATTTTTACAATACAATTGATTTCTAAGCTGTTTCGTTTAGTTCAAGTGTTTCTGTAAGAAAGATTTGAAAATCCTGTAAAGAGAATAAATGGAAAATATGCTTCCAGTACCAAGCACACTAAAAAAAGAACATGATCCCAACATCATCTTTATAAATAAATAAATAAACTGTTGTAAATAAAGGCCAACAGTTCTTTCTGAGGAGGTCATCAACAGGTGCATCTGGATTAAACCTATTCGACCTAGTAACATTTCATTAGTGTGTTAAGGTGGCCACGAACTGAGAAATCAAAATCCCCTTGATCTTTTGACATTTTAGAGGTCATTGTACTATAAAAACATCCTGAAGTTTTAGAACTCAAAACTAAATTGGTTTAAAAACCGCTTATATTGAAGTTAATCTGCCAAACGACAGCTTGTGGAATGTGCCACTTCATAATCTAACAGTGTTTCTAAACCCCGCCTACGAAGAAGGTGGTCAAAGCCTGCTTCTACATCACTGTCTGTTTAGCTCCGCCCACCGATTCTACATCACTGTCTGTTTAGCCCCACCCACCGATTCTACATCAATGCCTGTTTAGCCCCGCCCACGGATTAACACATGTAGTGTAAATAACGAGAGCAGCAAATGAAGGTCTACACACAAACCAAACGATAAAGATGCTCTGAAGAAAACAAGCTGAGAAAAAAAGTCTTTGCATCGCCTTCCTTCTGAAAGAGTGGATAAACTTTCGTTCAAATGAAGATCTAGATTGTGTCAGTATGAACTTAGTCCTTTGTTCCCCTCATTTTTCTGTGGATTTGTTTACAAACAAAGCACAATTCAACACAGGATTTTCTGAAAAATTTAAACAAAAAGAGGATGCTGTGGCGAATATAACGTATCGGAGTCATCTGACAGTAATGTAGCAAGACAGAAAATAGCCTATTTGGGGGGCTTGAAAATGCAAACTTTTGAAAACAGGTTTCAAAGGGCATGTTTTTGAAAACAATAAGATTATCCTCTCCATGTAAACTATAAAAATGCAAATGTGAATATGAATATGGTGACAAAAAAAAAGAAGTCTTGATATTTTCTTTCATTTTGTTGATAATTAGACAGTAGATATTTTGTTTGTGTGTGTTACTGTGCTTGCTGAGGACAGCTGACTCCCAAAGCGTTTGATATTTTTCAAATTCTCTGCATTGGTTAGTTTGCAGGAGTAACAGAAATTAACTATTCCAATGAGTTTAAATAATTTTTTATATATGATTAATATGATCAATAAATTCAAGCAGTAAAACGCAATAAAGCTTTTACCAATCAAATGTAATTAGAATCTGAAGCTTTATTTAGATGCATTCACAGCCTGTATAATCACTGCATGAGTGAGTCACTGAATCATTCATTCAACTGATTTGTTCGAACGGCTGATTGATTCAGTAAAGAAACAATTTCGTGTGTTGCTTAGAGATGAAAAACAATTCTACTGCGGCTTTGTTTGGAACTATTTTTGTTGTAGAAATACAGAAAAAAACAAGAAACTCTTGTGTGTAAAATGTAAGTCACTTAATATGAACTTTTCATTTATTAAGCTGTTCATCAAATCAATATCACATTTGCAATAATGCTGATATTTGGATTAAAATCGTCACTCTTTGTGTGATATTAAGTCAGATGATATAAATATAAAAGACGGGCATTCTTGCCCCCTTATCTTGACTTTTAGGGGAATTTTAAGACAGGATTAGGCCATTGTTCAATTAGGGAATTTAAGTAATTTTTATAAATGTGCCTTAGAAAAAAAAAACATTACTCGTGTGAATCTTGAGGTAAGATCAGTCAGTGCACGTTTCTTTCAAGCCCCTTTCACACTGCGATTCCGGAAAATACACGGGTAAAGTGTTCCGGCAATTGTTTCTGGGTCGCCAGTGATTACCCGGGATATGTGCGTGCTTTCACACACAACCCGTAAAGATCCCGTAACGACACGTGACATCAGGGTGTGACTTGTAATGTACGAGTCGAAAACGTTAGGCACGTTATACTTTCGCTGAAGCTGATCTCTGCTTCATTACAGTCTGCACATATTTATATTTTTTCATTGCGAATGTTGACCTTCCTTCAAAACAGCCGGTAAAAGAGTCGCGCGATAACGTGCATCATCACTACAATACGGCATTAGATCTGGCTTTTGTTCACACAGCGCTCGTCCCGGGACTGAACCCGGCAATGTTACTATGTCCCCGACCCGGGTTCAATGCCGGAATCAATCCCGGGACGTGTTTGCTTTCACACAGAAGGCGACCCGGCAATGTTCCAGCAATTTGCCGGGTCCGACGTGCAGTGTGAAAGGGGCTTTTCAGTCGAAACAGCTCAGACGTAAATTTTAGTCTATGACTAGGCTTAGGCCTTTTCTGTGAAACTGGGGGTAAATGTATTTTAATAGACTAAATGAGTGAACTCTAAATGTGCTCGCGCAGTAGTCTAACCTACATCATGTGGTGTATGTGTGCGTTCTATGGTTGTACTAACGTACTAGATAATATAAAATCGCACATTGTTTAACAATATTTACAATATTATTGTAGACCAGTGGTACTCCAGGACTGGAATTGAGAACAGTTGTTGTAAACCAGGGGCGTCAAACTCTATTCCTGGGACTCAGAGCCCTGAGGAGTTTTGTTCCGACCCTGCTCCAACACACATACCATGTAGTTTTCAAATAATCCTGAATGGCTTGATTAGTTAAATCAGGTGTGTTTAGTTAGGGTTGAATCTAAACCCTGCATGGCTCTGGCCCTCCAGGAGTTGAGTTTGACACCCCTGTTGTAGATGATTTGCATCGCACTGGCATGCATTATACAGTGTTTTAGACTTTTTCACGGATCAGTGTGAATAAGGGATTGTTTTGACAACATTGTTATCTATACACAAAATCTTTCAGAAAATGGAAATAAAAAAACTATTCAGTTCTGTAGTAAATAATTGTCAGAGAAACATACCCTAAATGAGGACAGGATTTTCATTTTTGGCTGAACTGACCCTTTAAAGGTTCAAGACGTTCTGCAGACTGTACAATGACGTCACAATCAATATATGAACACACACCTTTTAGGGTCTGCTGGTTTGTATGATTCATTTATTAAGTCCTAATTCTGGAAAAGGCCATCGGTGTGTCTGAATGCCACTGTAAATGTGGACATGCATGCATCTGTGTGTGTGTGTGTGTGTGTGTGTGTGTGTGTGTGTGTGTGTCTGTGTGTGTGTGGCAGGTAGGCAGAATATTCTATGAAGGGGACAAACATTCCAAGGATTCCGGATCTCAAACCTCCGTTAACCTCCATGTGTGTGTATGTCAGTGTGTGTGTGTGTGCGTGTGTGTGTGTGAGGGAGCTTTTACTCAGGTCACTTGAATAAATGGATTTCAAACACTTTGTTTTAAGAAGCAGCAGGGGCCCATTCACTCACTCACACACACACACACACACACACTCTGAAGCATGAAGACACACTATGGTTATTTTTGCCTCGGTGACGACTTCAGCTTTCTCTGGTCTGGTATAAACATGCACAAACATGATCTTTTAAACTCACAGATAACGTCACTTTCAACTTTTTCTGGTCTTATTGTGTCTGAATCCAAAGAGAAACACCGTCTGTTATCTTCTGTTAAAAGTTAATAACTTGCTCGGTCTTATATTGTATTTCACTAGAGCATGTTACAGCCCCTTACAAAAAGTACCATGGCATTACGATGCTATTTAGGACACCACCATTATGGTAGTAGCATCGATTTCTTCCAAGTATCACATAAATAACTTTAGGTTAATACTTTATGTACACTATGGTCTCACTGTATATTAATAAAGAGGTTTAATTTCTTTTAATTTTTTTTTTTTTTTGGACATGGCACCATGGTATTTTTGGAAATAACCCAGAATAGCACCAGGTAAATACATAAGATGAATTTCAGCACCAATGGATAAGGTATATCGTGGTCCACAATAGTACTTTTTTGTAAACAATGTAACTATTACAAAGTAATTAAAAGAAACGAGTGGTAAAACTACGCTGTTTTTTTGCCAAAGCCTTTTACTGTCGTTTTTGAGTTTCTCAATCTGACTTCCTGCGGAAACACAACAAAACACACATATACTAGCAGCAAAATTTCCCATAAACACACAAGTACAGAAGAAGAGCTCAAATCTCTGTGAACCCCTGAAGTTGCAGTTTCAAGATGTTTCACGTTTGTTGTTTTCGCTGAACGGAAACGGTTTCGACTGCAGGAACAGACGCCTTTCTTTTCTAAATCGATCCACACTGAAACAGACCCCGAATCTACACGTGCATGTGTGTTACAGGACTTAGCAAACACCAAGACTTTATTTCTTTAAGTTAGAATAATGAAGAGATGAAAGCGAGCAGCCATGTTGTTAAACATTAACTCCATCTTCACCTCATTCACTCTTTCCTGCATATACGAGTACTTTTTTTTTTACGGTTTATAGTGTTACATTATTATTTAAAGCGTTGTATTGTCGTGTATAGTTGTAGGTTTTGGTTTGTAGCTGTGTGTTTAGTGAAGTGAAGAACAGAAGTTCGGTTTTGACTCACCGGAGCGAATTTCCGCCGCTGTGATACCGTTAAAACCCTCCCAAAATCAGACTCTCATCTCAGCCTGTGGATTCTCGTTAGATTGTATCATTGTATCCGATGATTCAGTGCAGTTGAGTCACGATTCATTCACGAGATCTCCGGTGTAACGACAGACCGGCTCTGTGTGATATCGCCATACTGGAGTAAGTCAGAGTCAAGGAACTCTCTCTCTCTCTCTCTCTCAGTCAGAGTCAAGGAACTCTCTCTCTCTCTCTCTCTCTCTCTCTCTCTCTCTCTCTCTCTCTCTCTCTCTCTCTCTCTCTCTCTCTCTCCCTCTCCCTCTCCCTCTCTCTGCAAAAGCACGACACTATGTTGCACTCAGCACAGTATTTACACATAATATTACCACATTGGAGAAATTGGAGAAATTATACATAATATAATATCATAAACAATAATAATAAAAAATTTGATTTTGTAAATATTGTATATATATATATATATATATATATATATATATATATATATATATATATATATATATATATATATATATATATAAACTATTTTATATGTAAATAGCCTGTATATATTTATCATCTTATATTATGTAACATTTATAATAATACAATTTATTTAAATGTTTGTAAATAATTAATTATTAAATTTGCATTCTTATTTTATGAAATACATTTTTTATTTTAAATATTGTAAATATAAATTATCATATTATATATATGTTGTACAATAATAATATTATCTATCTATCTATCTATTGTAAATAATCTTGTTTGTTATTTTATTAAATTATTTATTTATTAACTATTATTTATTACATTTACATTTTTATTTTATTAAATGTTTAATTTTTAAATGCTGTAAACATAAATTATTATACATAATACTTATAAAACAATAATAAAAAAATACAGTTCTATCTATCTATCTATCTATACATTGTTTTACAAGTTTTAATTTATTTTATTAATATCATATTAAATTTAATATTTATTTCTTGAAATAATTGTTTATTTATTTTATATATGTATATATATAATATATGTGTGTGTGTGTGTAATTCAGTAATTCAGTCTATCTATATTGTATCTATTTTACTTTTATTAAATTGTAAGTTTTTTCATTACATTTTTAATTTTATTTAATTTTAAATTAAATTGATATTTGAAATATTATAATATTTATTTATAAATTGTATAATATATCATCAAATATAATCAATCAATGTATATACAAATATATTTGGAGCTATTGAAAATGTTGGCAGTTCATGTGAAAATTATTATTTTTATTTTTGTTGATCCCATTTTTGTAGCCCCATGCACCTTCATAACTGCTCACAACGGTGAACCAGTAATATATTATTAATATCAGACAGTATTAATACTAATATCTGATAATATCCTGTTCTGCTTTAGTTTTCAAGAGGCTTATAATGTAAGCAGATATACCAGAAGTTGCAATCCATTGTGCAAAATAATTGTATTACAAACCTGCTCTCATTTGCATTCTTTTATGAAAATCAAATGCATGTTATTTGGAATGTCCATGATTCATAGATCATATTTACACAATTTTTCAACAAGTCAGAAGCCATACAATAGTTTAAAAGTACCATTTTTGCTGAACACAAGAGTGAATGACATGAGAACTACAGCGGATGGGAAGATTATTAGGGAATTAATATAATGCTATCATAAGCCTTGAAAAATAGCAAACAAGTCAATGCTTATACAGTGTATAGCATTCGTTACTGCCTAAGGACATGTTTCCTAGAATCTCCCTTTGAGTTTCACAGGAGAAAGAACATAAAACAGGGTTGGAGCAACATGAGAGTATTTTGTGGTGAACTCTTCCTCTCCTTGTGTAAAGCATGATGTCAGAGCTCACCCACCCGTGAGATATGTTTAGATTCAAGGACCAGACTAATGACTGAGGTGACAGAGACATGCATGTTTAACAAACTTAATTACATATTTTATATGTAAATACTTATTTAATAATATTTATAACATTTATTATCAAACATCTTCTGATACAAATAAGCAAATATGCTGTCAAAATCTAAAATATTAAATGTGTATGTATATATATATATATATATATATATATATATATATATATTTTTTTTTTTTTTTTTTTATTATTATTTTGGGGAGCTGTTCAATTTGTTTTGTCAAGCCCTTTTTATGTAGTCACTCTATTGTGAACCAATAGTATATTATTAATATATATTTCTCTCTCACTCTCTCTATATCTATATATATATGCTTATAGTCTTTTAATTTTTTTATTCATTCATCTGACTGAGAGCCTGCTTGATTATTATTTATTATTTGGGTAATATAAATAAGTAAATAGAGTTTTAAAATATATAATTTATTTTAAAATAATATATAATCCCCTTTATCCATTTTGGAAAAAGGAAATCACCAAAGATTGTAATAGTAAATGTTTGATTTCACTTTTATATAACATGTTTGTCGGATCTCAGGAGTCTATTTAGAGGCATGGATGAAGGACCTCAATGAGGAGATTTCAATGAATGATTGCAGAGCTACATGTTAAAGGGGGGGTGAAATGCTCGTTTTCACTCAATCTCCTGTTAATCTTGAGTACCTATAGAGTAATACCGCATCCTTCATAACTCCAAAAAGTCTTTGGTTTTATTATATTCATAAGAGAAAGATAGTCTGTACCGATTTTTCCCGGAAAAACACGAGCGCCTGGAGGCGTGACGTGTGGGCGGAGCTAAAGAATCACGAGCGTCAGTAGGCTTTTGCGTTGAGAGCGTTTGGAAGCTGTGACATTACCTTGAGGAAAAAAACATTCAAAACAAACCATGGCTAACAGTCAGATTCAGAGTATATTTATGATCCAGAATCAGATCCAGAGGCTGAAATTTAACAAGAGCAGCATCAACAACAACGTCTCTATGTGGTATGTACTGAAACTGTATATATTTGCTTAGCAGTTTTGGAAAATGACTAAGTTCCACTTTGTCGTCTTTTTAAAAAAAAAAGTGCAGTTTGATTACAACATCGCATGTTGTTTACTTGATGTGCTTACGCACCGATAGCTAAGTTAACAACACAGAGATATTTGAAGCAGTTTTACTCACCGCCTGCGGTTCCAACACACGATCGTGACCCTTTTTCGTTGGGACTGCATTATCCTTAAGAAATAAACGATGTGCAAATCCGGCGTCAAACTGGGCCTTGTTTGTAAAACAAGCATCTTCGAAATGCAGGGAACAAACAAAAACACTTGCACAACTCCGTTGATGCTCTGTAAAAATAAACTCCATCCACATGTGTTCCTTAATGCTTTTTCTCTTTTGGTAATCTGCAGAGATGTATAGTAACGAAGTAGAACTAATTCACTCCTGTACTTAAGTACTAAAAGGCGGTATCTGTACTTTACTGGAGTATTATTTTTTTCTCCTACTTCCACTTTTACTTCGGTACATATTTTCGCTGAGTTTAATACTTTTACTCCGATATTTTTTTTATGTGCTGCATCGTTACTCGTTACAATTATAATAATGTTACGAATCATTCCATTACAAACCACTGCCAGAACTGTAGATGGCATGTTTGATGAAGCTGGCACATCATTGAGCGAAACAAGCGATTAAGAAGACTGCGCATTCTGACTGAACTGCTGTGAAGAGAGAAATGAACACCGAGCCGAGCCAGATAATGACTCGTTCACGAGTCAAGAACCGGTTGCATCGGTTCTCGAATGACCAGTAACATTAGTTCTTTCTGACAGTTCGATTCAATAAACCAGTTGAAGAAAACAGTTCACCGATTCTTTTGCGCTCGATGCAATGGCATCATTGGCGTTTACTGCACCTGGGCTCATAACATTAACACATAATCAGTTCAGAATCAATCACCAAAAGAATCAGTTCGGTTCAGACGCTCTGTGTGTCGGTTTGCTTCACGCTAAATCACACATGCGCAGTATCATCAGCTCATCGGTTCACGAATCAGACGCGTCTGACAGAAACGGTTCTTGACTCGTGAACGAGTCATTATCTGGCTCGGCTCGTTGTTCATCTTCAGTTCTCTCTTCACAGCAGTACAGTCAGTGTACTGTTTGAATCAATGAATTACTCCGGGATATTGGTTTGTTTTAACTCAGAGGGAGTGTCAGACACATTAAACAAGTTAACAGCTTAATTAATATGTGGATTAATGCGTATTGGAGACGCGAACTGTTTAAAACGATTCAATTCGATTTGGTGAACTGTTTCAAAAAGATCCGGTTACATAGAATGATTCGTTCGCGAACCAGATATCACAAACTGCTTTGTTTTTAACTGTCTTACAACAGACACGGAAGAGAAGACAATGCTGAATAAAGTCGTAGTTTTTGCTATTTTTGGACCAAAATGTATTTTCGATGCTTCAAAAAATTCTAAATGACCCTCTGATGTCTTACGGGTTTGAAAACAACATGAGGGTAAGTTATTAATGACATCATTTTGCAAATTGAGCTAACTAACCCTAGTAACCGTTTTTTGTTTACAAGAAGTTACAGTCAAAGGAATTGTGATTGTCCTTTAGGTTAATCATTTGAAATAGTAAAAACAATATGTTCAAACTTTTGACTACTTTCTTTAATTGCTACATAACACAATACTTCTACTTTTACTTTCAGTACTTGAGTAGTAAATTTTAAAATAGACTACTTGCAATACTTAAGTACAAAAAATGTTGAATACTTTAATACTTCTACTTAAGTGTGGTGCTTAAAGAGCACTTCAACTTCTACTCAAGTCACTTTTTTGATAGAGCACTTGTACTTTTACTCAAGTATGGTTCTCTAGTACTTTATACATCTCTGGTAATCTGTGCAGGGTTGTCTTGCCCTGGCAACCAAAAACACACTCCTTTTGCCGCTCCATCTAACGTCACACAGACCCATACTCGACTTTCTGAAACTTGTGACAAAGCAGAAGAGGTATTTTTGGAACAGAAATACTCCTTCAAACGTACAACTTAATTTTTTAAACTTTGTCCATGTTTAGCATGGGAATCCAACTCTTTAACAGTGTAAAAAACTCTGTATGCATGAAATAGCATTTCACCCCCCCTTTAAAATATAGCTACATTTTGAAAGTGGGCAGTAGCCACACCCACCAGCATTAGGCACAGGCTTAAGGATTGGCCACACCCCTAATGTACATCAATGGTTGAAACCTGACCGGTGAAAATAACTGTGTGTCTTTTGCTCCTCCTTCTCTGAGGTTTCACCATTCATTCTGTGATACATGATATTACTACTTTTGAACACAGGTCATTAATCACAGTCCTCCTGCCTTTATTCTCTCCGTGGCCCAGCACACAATCTCTCTCTTGTGTGTTTTCTTGCTGTTGTGTCTCACTGTCTCTTCCTGTCTCTCTCTCTCTCTCTCTCTCTCTCTCTCTCTAGTGAATCATTATCTCAGTACCCACAAAATACATCAACACAAAATAAGATTTCTGCATAAATAAAAAATTGTTTATTTACAGAAATCTTTCTCCAGAGAGTAGTGCTTTATTTAAAAGAACTGTAAGCTTGATCTCCCCGGAGGAGTTTATTTCTGTGTGTCCGTGACATATTAGAAGGCCGGGAACTCTTGTAGTGTTAAACCTGTGATCAGGTGGACAGACATATAAACAGTTTCCCAGAGGAGTTGAACATTAACTGTCCCGCTGCCCATAAATCGATGATTTCCAAGGGTTTGGTGCAGTAAACTTTGACTCTTCAAGGAACTCTCTTGCAGACGCTCTTGTGCAGAAAGGGCTTTAGCTTCACAAATGAAGCTGGAGATGCAAACATGTTATCTACTTGGAGTATAAATACAGTACTACTGTAAGCAAATAAACAGCGGTTTACATTATTATAATGATAGATGATCAGCTGTAAATTAGTTCGTAATGTACTGATTGGGACCCTAAATATTCTGTTTTGTCCACCATACAGTCCTGATTAACTTGAAGATGTATAATATGCGCAGCCAAAGACTTTAATTCGCTTGTTGTTAGCCAATAAACTTCAATATAACTAGTTTCCTCATTTTTAAAGAAAGGAGTGTGAACTGGTACTTAATGCGCTTTAATTTAAATGCTAAATTTTGAATTAAAATGTATTAATTCTTTGTATTTAATTATTATTATTATTATTATTATTATTATTAAATAATTGTAAAATAATTCTTTATTTTTAAATTCTAAATATAAATACAAAATTTAAATGTTCAAATATATTCATTATTTTTAAATAATTATAGATTACTAGTTTCCTCGTGTTTATAGAAAGGAGTGTGTACTGGTATAATGCACTTAAATTTTAAATGCAAAATTTGAATTTTCAATGAAAAATATACTAATTATTTTAAATAATAATAATAATAAATACCAGCTAAACCAGATGAACAGCAGGCCTTTTTACACCAGCAAACCAGTTAAGGCTTGTTTAAGATTTTATTTTCAACAAGATATATAAACTTAATTAATAAACAGTATTAATAAATTAAGAAATTCCTAGTTTTATGTTGGAAATCTATCTATCTATCTATCTATCTATCTATATATATATATATATATATATATATATACATGTGTGTGTGTGTGTGTGTGTGTGTGTTACAGATCTGTGTCTGAAAGCAAAAACAGGTGAGAATCTCTTCATGAACAGCAGTCGGTGTGTTTTATCCAGCAGGGGGCGCTGTGATTTACAGTAAAAGTAAACACACCACACTCTCAGCCCATTACTCTAAAATGATTACGTGATCTTTCAAATTAAAATTACAATAAAACAGGGCCTGAAATGTGAAATTGAGTATTTCCGGTGTGAGTGCACTCCTTTCTAAAGAGTCGATCATGAAACCAACCTGCACAAGTGTTTAGTGAGCGATCCTTTAGTTGCTGAAGTGAGACTGATGAAAGGGAAATGACCCTCATGTAGGTTAAACAGAAAACAACACCAGCACACCACACACAACCTCCAGCCTCCCCGGTTAACCATAACGGAAGGTGCCGTGTTAAATATTCAGCCATATACTGTAAACCTCCATCAGACTGAGAGAGAGGGAAACTGTCTTACACGTGCCCTCAATCTGACAACGGATGTGACTACAAAACACTTGAGCCGAAATCACTTCAAAAGTCTGCCTCAGATTTTTTTAGTTTTAGTTTTTGTGACAGTAAAAACATTTATTTCTATTTTGTACTTTCTATTTATTATTCTGGAAAAACATCACATTTTCAGCAAAAACTGTGCCTGTCTTAAGAGCAGCTTCAAGTTTCAATGCAAGAAAATATGATTAGCCTATTTTAAAGGGGATTGATTCTTTTTTATACCCATTAAATGTGTGAATACAGATGGGTAAATGTGTGAATACAGACGGTGTAAATGAGAAATTACATAATTTATATACCAAAAGACAAGTCCTTTAGAGACCCATACTCAGAATTTGTGCTCTGCATTTAACCCATCCAAAGTGCACACACACAGCAGTGAACACACACACCTGGAGCAGTGGGCAGCCATTTATGCTGTATCACCCGGGGAGCAGTGTGGGGTTCGGTGCCTTGCTCATAGGCACCTCAGTCATGGTATTGCCGGCCAGAGACTCGAACCCACAACCCTAGGGTTAGGAGCCAAACTCTCTTCCCCGAAGTAATCGAGCCAGCCAGGAGTCGAACCTAGAATCTTCTGATCTGTAGTCAGATGCGTTATTCATTGCGCCAAGGCCGGCTAAATAGGTGAATTGATCGTTGTTAGTACAGATACCTGTGGACTGAATCACTGGCCATCTCCATCTCAGTCAAGCAGAACTGAGCCACGTTCTCCAGGATATGATCAGCAGACTTACTCAGTACCGTCAGCAGATCTCCAGTGACACAGTCATCCATGAGCAGAAGACCAGAGACACACAACGAGAATGAACAGACAGCACTGTACATCTGACAAACACCAGATCACTGATCCATGAGCACTGGAACACAACAGACTACAGAACTGAATCATGTGTCAACAATCATTCTGAATTCATCTTTTCACCTGTTTTGTTCATCGGCTTCTCCAATTTGCTCTTTTACATTTACATTTGATCTATAGCATATCACAAACTATTTATAATATAGTGAATTAAGCTACAAACTCGATCATAATGCAGTTTCCATGTAACATGCATTTTGAGGTGCAGCTTGTAATATTAATGGACTGTTTTCTCTAGTTGACTCACCTGAATAGGTTCGCAGATTTGTTTGTAGACATTTGTTGTTCTTAGACGTGGAAAGCAGTTATCCTCGGAATAGAAATGTGGGTATTTTATTTGTAAACATCATACTTTGTTCATTTATTTAGTTAAATAAGACCCACTGATTCAGTTTTACTTGCAAAGAGAGAAACTGTCTCAAAATCAATCATCTTTTGCCAGAGAACTTCCTTTTATTCCATCCAGTGAGAGCAGCTCCATAATCACACAGGTCTAACACACGTGAACACGCTGATCTCCTGTACATAACTGAACTCCACATATGTTCATAATTACAGGAGAGGGGCTTTCGGCTGGAGAACGTGGCTGCTGCTTTGAGGAAATCAAGTTAGCAAGGCATACAGCGTGTGTGTGAGTGTGTGAGTGTCCTTGTCAATGCCATCTCATTGCTTGAAGTCAGTGCAGCAGTTTAAAAGTCTAAAGCCCAGCTCAGAGTAACAAGTTCTTCTAGAGCCAGGGTTCCCACAACCTTTAAACCTATAGGTTACAGAAATTAATGCTTTTATTCAGCAAGGCTGCATTACATTGTTCCAACGAGACAGCAGAGATGTTTATAAGGTTACAAAAGTTTTCTTTTTCAAATAAATGCTGTTCTTTTGAACTTTCATCAAAGAACCCTGAAAAATGCATCACAGTTTCCAAAAAAATATGAAGCAACTGAAGGATTATGTAAAACAACAAGGTAATGATGCTGAAAATTCAGCTTTGCGTCACAGCAATAAATTAAGTTGTAAAATATTCTTAAATATAAAACATTTAATTTAAAATAGTAATGCCATTACTGAAATTTTGATCAAATAAATGCAGCCTTGCATTTCAAAAACACTGAAAAAAAAACGTACTGACCCCATTTTAATGTATATATATATATATATACACACACACATCATTTTTATGCATTTTTCTGACAGCTGTTGTAATTGTTTTACAATACATGTTTTTCTTTTTTTTTACAATTCTGTTTTCATTCATGTTTATATTGTGTTTATATTTATATTTAAAAAATGCCAACATGAAATCTCCATAACTAACATTCTATTAATTTCCATGACTTTTCCAGGCCTGGAAAACCAATCAAATTCCCAGACAATTCCAGGTTTTCCATGAGCCAGTGGGAACCCTGTAGATCCTTCCTCCAGCCGATCAGCCGCCTCCCGTCCAGAACCCTGATCAGAATCACAAAGACACACACGTACAGTAAGACATGCAGATAGAAAGAGAGACGTCCCTCTTGCTCAGCTCTTGTCTTGAAAGCTCAGGCTGAGCGATCAGAAAGTCCCGCTGTTTTGGCTTCCATCATTTGAGGTTTGTGGCTCTTCTTCTGGATCGGACCCGTGCAGGTCAGTATGTAAACACTAAGGTTGACCGATGGTTTTTGGAAGCAGCAAAATGAATGAAAATAACTAGCCTCAAGTTATTCAGTGTTGTTGATGGCAGTTTTCAAAGTGTCTTCACTGTCCTGAGGAGCAGAGAGCTAGAGAGAGAGCAAGGGCGAATCATTTTCAGAATACTGATTGTTTAATTGGTCCTCCTGATAAGTTGGTGGGACTAGTCCTGCGTTCAGTATTTGTCAGATCACGGGCAGGTTTTCATCAGTCTTGGTTAGTAATGACGGACGGTTCATCTTCCCCCGTCTTCATTGGTCTATTTAGGATTGATTGACTACTGTTTATCCCAAACGGGGGGCGGGAATATAGAAGTTCCAAGTCTCATTCCTGGGCTGTTGCCATGGTGAAGTTCTGTGGGTGTGGCATGCTGTGGTACCCTGAGGATGCCAGAGAGAGGGCGGAGCTTGAGGAGGAAATGACTTGCTGAGACTGACACCTGCGAACACAAATGATGTTCCACTGTTGTTTAAAAATAGTATGTAAAATAGTTTGGAGTAATTTAAAGTGAATTATGCAACACTGTGGTATCATGAAGTGCATGTTTAATGCAGCTAGTGGCAGCATCAAAGAGTTTGTTTTATTTTGAATACAGTTTTTAGTCAAAATGTCTTTATTTTGGCAGTCCGATCAAATTGCAATTCCACTGGAAATGAAAGGTCAAGTCAGGAACACTGAATTGTGTAGTAGGTCTTCCTAGTATTTTATGCACAGAAAAATGTATAAACTGCAGAAATGGTATGAGAAATACACTCATACATATTCCATTCCAAAAATAGCCCATAAACATATGATAAATCTGCACTGAGATTCAACTATGTGCACATGAGCACTATGTTATAGAGATTATGAGTTAATCTTGAATTACCATAAAGGCCATCACACTATAATTCAAATTTAATCAAATCACACAAAACATTAAAAAAAATTACTTTGGTTCGTTTGATTCAATATAATTATAATAATGTGTGTGTGTGTGTGTGTGTGTGTGTGTGTGTGTGTGTGTGTGTATAATTATATTTAAACCTATTTCATTATTTAAAGAATTATAATATTTTAATATATTCAAATATAATTTGCCAAATATAAATATAACTTTGTTGTTTATTGTATCTTATAAATTTTACTGACCATGACTGAGATTTTCTGACCAGTCCAGACGCTGATTTCTCTCTGTAACTGGTGTTGTCCAACAGATTATCTCGAGATGATTCCACCTCTGATCCAAACTTTGGGAGGTCCAGTTGAAACATGACAGGAGGAGTCGTGTCCAGTTCCATAACCATTATATTCTCTGCCTATGGAGGTACACGTGGGACAAAAGATACAAAAAAACAATCACTTAAACTGCTCACTGCAAAAAAAATACAAATGTTTGAAATAAGTATTTGTGCTTTTACGTTTATAAACAACATCCTCAACATATTTTTGCAGTGCACATAATCACACAGCTCCAGCACATGAACGAATTCATCCATTTGATTTGACATCCTCTGGCCATGTTCCACTTTTTCTTCCTACTCTTCCATCTCTCTCTCTCTCTCTGTAAACATACCCTGTATCTGGAATGAGGTCCCATCGCTATGGCAATCTTGGCGAACTGGCTGATTGGTCGCTTGTATCCCACAGCAGAGGTGGGTCTTCTCTTCATTTGTGTGAATTTACTGCGTGAACACAAACAGACAAGAAGATCAAGATTCACTCTCGGTGTGCGCTGTTCTGCTCAGAAAAACAGTCAATCACAATGTCAGATCAGAGTTATTTTACTATCATTGAAATAGTTTTAGAGTTTTTGTTACTATATTTAATTAGATATTATTTTTTCTGTTTCATTTTAATTTTAAAGTTTTTGTAATTTTGTTTTTGTGCCATTTTTATTATTATTTTATTTAAATATGTTTGCATAGATTATTAAATTTTAGTTTAATTATTTAAGTTCTTAAACTAAATGTAAATTAGAAATGTTGACTTGAAAATGAGCTGAAATAAAATAAGTGTTAAGTTTTTAAATATTTTATTTCAGTTAACATTTTTTTTTTATAATTTTAAATGAATGAAATTTTTTTTTATGGTTTAAGTTAATGAAAATAAATTCTGCATCAGATCATGCTGTTACTTATATAAATACTATGGCATAATACCATGGTGTTCTGTAAAGCACCTAGTAAGTACCGTGGTATTTATGTTTTCCATCAACAGAAGAACTTTTGTTCTAAAGGGTCTAAAAACCAAAAATGTTGTTAGAAAACTTAAAATATGTTTCCATATGTGCTATTTCATCGTTTTGATGACTATACTATTATTCTAAAATGTGCAAAACATTGAGTTTTGATATTTGATGTGTTTCATCTGGCAGTGTAACTCACTTCTCAGCAGGAACGAGAGGCTGAAACTTCCACTGGTCTTCCTCAGCATCAAACTGAAGTCTGTTCATGATTTTATTCTTCTCTTCAGGAGGTATAAAGTTCTCTATAATCAGATATCTACAGAGATACAGACACGTTAGCTGTGTGATTGTTCTTAAACCTCAGGCAAATCCTCCCTTTAAAGAGGACAGCAATGGTAAAATGATGCATAGATGGAGCTCAGACTCACTTGAATTTGAGTTCTCTGGTCAGTTCATTCTGTGTTTGCTCCAGCTCCTGTCGGCTCCTCACATGCTCATCATTTACATCCTGAATGTCTGCCTTCAGAGACTGAAGCTTCGCATACAGCTGCACAGACAGACAGACAGAGAGAGAGAGAGAGAGAGAGAGAGTGATCATCCGTCATCTGCAGCATCTGTCCTTCATCATAATCATCATCACCTTCATCCATCCATCATCCTTCATCACATCATCCATCCATCCATCCATCCATCCATCCTTCATCATCATCCATCCATCCTTAATCTTCATCCTTCCATCGTTCATCACCATAATCACCCATCCATGCATCCATCCATCCTTCATCTTCATTTCCTTCATCCATCCATTTTTCATCTTCATTTCCTTCATCCATCCATCCTTCATCATCATCCATCCATTCTTAATCATCATCCATCCATCCTTCATCAGCATCCATCCTTCATCACATCATCTATCCATCCTTCATCACCATCATCCATCCGCCCTTCATCTTCATCTTCATCCATCATCAACATCGTCCATCCATTCTTCATCACCATCATCCCTCCATCCTTCATCACCATCATCAACATCTATCCTTCATCACCATCATCCCTCCATCCTTCATCACTATCATCAACATCTATCCTTCATCACCATCATCCCTCCATCCTTCATCACCATCGTCCATCCATCCTTAATCACCATCATCCATCCATCCTGCATCATCACCATCGTCAACATCTATCCTTCATCACCCTTATCTACCCATCCTTCATCATCCATCCTTTATCTTCATCATCCTTCCATCCTTCATCTTCATTATTCTTCCATCCTTCATCAACATCCATCCATCCTACAACATCATCATAATTCCATCCATTATACTTCATCAGCCATCATCATCAACATTCATCCATCATCATCATTATCCATCCTTCATTTTCTTTTCATCACCTTCATCCATCTATATTTCATCATCCTTCATCATCATCACCCTCATGCTGTAATCAGTGCTCAGTCAGTGTTAGTGTGAGGGGACAGCAGGGGTTAAAGGTGAAGGTCAGGAAGGAGAAGGTAAGGGCTCTACAACAGGAAGTGATGTGTTCTGGCAGGAAGTGGTGTGCAGATTAATGTGGGAACAGTGGAGCTCAGTCCTGTTTTGCCTGTCTACTATTGAGAATGAATCTCTGAAGTCATCATAACTTGAGGAAGAGGGTTTTGGTGGTTAGCATGCTAGCAGTAGCAGTAAAGATGAATGCAGGTTGGCTAGAATTAGTTGCTGTGAAAGCGTTGTTCTTTTCATAATGCTTTAATGCCAAGACTAGCATTTAGCATTAGCCTCATCGTAGCCTCTGACAGTCAGTGACCGAGCAAGTGTAAAACAAACTAACCTTCTTGTACTGATAAAAGGTGTTTTATTTTCACAGGGATTGGGGATTGACAGGGGTGATCCAGGGGTCAAATGTCAAAGGTCCAGAATTAAGGGGGAGCAAGAGGAACAGGAGTCAGGGAACTCAGAGGCTTTAGATTTATATTTATTATTAGTCTTTTCAGTGGTTGCTAAAGAGGGTTGATGTTTGTAAGATTAAAGTTTTTGAAAAAGTATCTTCTGCTCACCAATGCTGTATTTATTTGATTAAAAATAAAGTAAATCTTTGTAATATTATAGAAATATTATTCCAATATAAAATAATTGTTTTTAGGTGAATTTATTCTTGTGATCAAAGCTGTATTTTCAGTATAATTCCTCCAGTCTTCATTGTCACATGATCCTTCAGAAATCATTCTAATATACCGATTTGCTGCACAAGAAACATTTATTTGTATTATCAATGTTGAAAATATTTGTTTTAATAATTGAGATTTATTGATACTCTATTTTCAGGATTTTTTGATTAATAGAAAGATCAATAGAACAGCATATATTTGAAACCGAGATATTTTATATTACTTTTGATCAATTTAATCCATCCATTCAGAATAGACTTAAGCTGACTTTAAATTAATAAAAAATTATAGATATAATAAAAAAAAGAATAAAATGACAAAGATACACAAATATATACATACAATTTATACTCCATTAGCTATTTATGTGTGAGGAAAACCAGTTTAGATTTTTTTTACATGTGTAAGCGATAAATCAATTTTGAAAATGCAATATGGGACTTTCATTTGTCATTAATCTTTGCTTTGCCTCCATCAAGTTCCAAAAAATAAAAAAATAATCAAAAGAAATTAAGTTTCATAATTACTTAATATTGGGAACCACTGGTCACAAAAACAGTGACATTCTCTTCATTAGCAACCTCTGAATGTGACACCATGACCACAGTTTCCCTCTCTTCAGGTGTGTGTGTGTGTGTGTGTGTATCTCACCTTTTTGAGTTTCTTGGTCTTTGCTTCCACTTCCTGTTGCAGTGAGGAGAATGTTTCTCTGAGTTCTAGTGTTTCCTCATCCTGAGAAAACATTTGCTGCTGTATTTCTCTCTCTCTGCGTGTCTGCAAACACACACAGATTCACACACTCCGTTACATGTTGTGCACGAGCACAGTATGTCATATGGATGCTACTGGTGAAGTGTGTAGTCTTTTTTGTCACTAGTAATTGCAAATATTGAAACGGTGTTTGTTACCTGTTCTGCAATCTCATGTCTTTTCTGTTCAAGCATCTTCTGTTGCTCATTAGTATGATCAATAATGTTCTTCCCACCAACCAGCAGCTTGCTCTCCATTGCCTAGCAACCACAAGAAACCGTCAACATCAGCAGCGGATCACATGTAGAGGTCACACTCATTAGGATATATCAAATTACTTTTCAATAAAGCTTATAATTATTATTGACATTTCATTTTTCATTTTATATACACAACTTTTCAAAATATTTTGGCATTTTATGTGCTTTTGTCATTTTAACTTTTGTAATTTTGTTATGTGCAGGTCATTTGTTTCAGTTTTTGTTTTTCAAATATTTGTATTACATTTTTTATTTAAATTTTTGGCTTTAGTAATGTTGGTATCAGAACAATTGAAATATATATTAAATTATATTATTTTATTATTTGTAAAATAAATATATATATATATATATATATATATATATATTTGGGTAAACAAACTTAACCAGCCCAAAACCTCTGAACAATAGTGTATGATATAAAAACATATTTTCAATTAAGGTGCAGTGGAAATCTGAACCAATGAGATTTAGTTGTGGGCGGGGCTTCCCAGTGTGATCCTGCACAAATAGAAAACGGTTTATTTTGTTGCATCGCAAAGGATTTCTGTCACTCGAGTAGCCTAAAATCACAAACTCTCATTGAATAAGGATGACTTCTGGTTTCTTTCTCACTACAAATCGATGTGAGTGCCAGCGACCTTTTCGAAGGCACGATGAAAATCAGCTCTGAATCTCCTCCCCCACTCGACACAGAGCTCTCTTTGTGGACGGCAGCAGCTCGTGGCTTTAGCGACACACAAAGATTATTGTCAAAGGGCCACAACAGAAACAAGGACAAAGCCTGAGCCCAGAACTACAGCTGACCCGCACGGCCCATCAGACCGGCTCATAACATCCAAAACACCCTGTCAGAACCCATCAGACTCCACAGCACACGTCCACAGCACACTGGCTATGTGATCACAGGACTGGAACGGATGGAATGAGAGGAGAGATAACGCAGAGACATGGAAAGATGGAGAGAAAGGGCTTTTTGTCCCAAGGGATGAAACCAAACCCTTCTCGGGTTAATGTACAGCCAAGCAGAAGGGCGGAGACAAGTACAAACCTTATCAGCATGGTCATGAATATCAATTAGGTGACATAACTGCTCTTAAAGAAACACCCCAATTTTTTTGAAAATAGGCTAATTTTAAGAGTTAAACAGTTGAGTTTTACTGTTTTCAAATCCATTCAGCCGATATCCGGATCTGGTGAATGGATGGATTCGAAAATGGTAAAACTCAACTGTTTAACTCTAGGGGAGTTGGAAAATTTGCCTATTTTGTTTTTTAAAAAGTGTATTTTTCCTTTAAAGCAGGTTTTACCTTGCAGTGTGACCAACAGAAACAATTAAAATAGACCCCCCCCCCCAAGCAATTAAACTACATATATACATACATGCACATATACATACACACACACACACACACACACACACACATATATATATGTAATATTACATTATCATCATAGTTATGAATATTAATTAGGTGATGTCACATTCGGCCAATTGCACCTAACTGGTCATAATGCAGTTTTTATGTGGACTGCTACAAAATAAAATTCCCAACATAAACAATTAAAATATATTCAATTATATTGTAGTATAATATATAATTTAATAAAATGACAGTAATTAAAATTTTGAATGAACTTTTAATATTTCATTTTTTATTTTAATTTTAGACATTTTAATTATTTTATTATTTTTTCTTTTTAATTGTTTATTTAAAACATTATAAAATAAATAAATAGATAAATAAGAAATGTGGTTCTAAATTTAATATGGTACCCTTTAGACACTCATATTTTTAATTAGCTTTATAAATATGTGTGTGTGTGTGTGATTTTAGTTTTAGTCATTTTATGTGCTTTTGTCATTTTTACATTTTACATATTTATTTTAAATATTTCTATATAACTTTTTTTCTATTTTAATAATGTTAGAACAACAACAATTAAAATATAATGCATTTATTTCACAAAAAAAGAAATTCAAATAAAATGTCACAAACCCTTTACACAACCAGGTCTTAATATTAAAAGTAATTAATATTTTTAATTAGCTTTTTTATTTTATATTTTATTCTTAGTCATATTTTTTAAGCTTATTATTATTATTTCTATGTAACTTCATTTTTATTGGTAACAAAGTAGTAATGTTAGTAATTAAATATAAAATATAGAAATACAAATAGTACAAAACTCTTTTCACACTCACACCTTCGATTGGAGTAATATTTTGACTGATTTTATATTGTATACAATATACTGTTACAGTAGTGAAGGAAAAAAAGATCAGAGAGAGAGAGAAACAGAGAGATGGTTTAAAATAGACGTGGGCCTCTGAGGAAGCACCAGCAGGACGCTCAGTCATCACACACACACACACACTCAGCAGGAAAGATGAGCTCGTCTAACGGAGACCTTTCCATCCAGGCCCCTTACATTCCCATCACCATGGCAACAGAGCTCAGGACCAGTCTGGCTCATTATCTATTCACCTATTCACACTGCTGAGGAGTTCATTGGCCAGGAGCTCCGAACACAAGCTCCGCCCACCTACACAATGAAGCGGACACATCAATATTTAAGCAAAGGATCCTGGGAGAACTGTCAGCACATACAGGCTACGTTTGGAAATAGCATACATTCCATAACAATATACTGTGAAACAATTACATTGAATGTTTAATTCAGCAAGTTGCGTTCAGTTATAATGGTTACAAAATGGCTTTTTTGCATCTTTTAGTTCATCATCTTGGGATTCCATGTGTACAAAAGTACAGTATAAATCAGTCTCATTTCAGTATTATGTAATTTTGCAGTATTTACTAATATTATGAATAAATTTTAGTTTTATATTTTCAGTTTTCATTTTAATATCAGTTTTAATACGCCTTTTAGTAGTTGTGTTATATGCTTGACATTGTTATTTATTTATTTAATATTTCTATTTAGCTTTAGTTTTATTTAAGCTTTTTAATTTTAGTACTTAACTTTAGGTTTTTAATTTAGAGATTGTATGTATAAAAATATAAAATATGAATCAGTTATTATTTCAGTGTTGTTTACATAATGTTACAGCATTTAATAATATTTTGAGTTTCTATTTTTACATCTCCAGTTTTCATTTTAAAATTAGTTTTAATGTAAGTTTGAGTAATTTTATGTGCTTTTGTCATTTTTTATTAGTTATATATATATATATATATTTAGCTTTGACTTGTTTTTATTTCAGTAATTTTAGCACTTTAGATCATTTACTTAGCTTTAGCTTAGCTGCCAAAGCAACCGTTTACTTTTTCCATCCAGTATTTATATATATATATTTTTTTAATTTCAGGTATATTTATTTTATTTCATTGCACATAGTTTTGGTTTGTTGTTAGCAATACCTACACTGGTATACCGTACATTCAACACACTGTGAAAACAGTATGATTATACTAGTAGTATACAGTATTACAGTACGCTACTCCAAATATACAGTCACACACAAACAAATCCAAAAGACACTATATAATTATGTTTCTTCCTGTCTGTCTGTCTCGCCACCACATCCTTTCTTTAAATGACAGTATAATTAAACTAGAAAACAGTTGTGTAAACAGATATTGAAGGCTAAAAGTGTGTGTGAAGTGGTGGTAAAACAGGCACATGAGCACTGGGACTTCACAACTAAACACTCAGTTCACTTTAGTAGCAGCACAATGAATCTGGGGCAAAACTGAGTCGTGCTGAGTTTAGAACAACACCATACTACTTCTACTATGTGTGCAGCACATATAGTATGCAAAATATTCTGTATGCATGTTTATGTTCTTACTGTACATTTTTGTAGATATTCACTGAAAACAAAAATGTGTGTGTGTTTGTATATATATTAGGGCCGGGACTTTAACGCGTTAATTGAGATGAATTAATTACACAAAAAATAACGTGTTAACTAAGATTAATTAATTACAGAAAAAAATTCCTGCATTTTTAATAACTTAGTTTTTGCACCGCGGAACGTTTCTCACTGGATGAGTTTCGGCGGACCGATTATACTGGAGCACCAACTAGCGTTCGCATATCACTGCAGCACATCGAGCCTCAAGTATCACCTCAACGCAAAACATATAGCAGCTAGCGTGGACTTTACACTTTATGTTGAACTATGTATTATTTTGTTGGTGCAACAGTTTATGTTGAACTCTTTATTGTTTTGGCCAAGGTTGTTGAGAGTTGGACTTAGTATGTTATGGCCTCTGAAGCAACAGAGAGATGTTTTCTAATAGTCAGTGTTTCCAATGTTATATATATATATATATATATATATATATATATATATATATATATATATATATATATACCTATAAGCTTCCTGAATTTCTGAAATGTACTATTTCTAAATTGTTTCTAAATATGCTATTGCTACACTTCATGGCAAAAATTGCACTGGTCTGCTAGACTTGGTTGAACAAAAATAAACAATATTTTGTTGCTTAAGCTTATGTATTCAGTCATTATTCAATGGTATACTATAAATCCATGTGAAAAAAAATACTTCTCACTGTTCTCAGGTCAAATATTTATATGCGATTAAAATGCGATTAATTTTGATTAATTAATTACAAAGCCTCTAATTAATTAGATTAATTTTATTAATCGAGTCCCGGCCCTAATATATATATATGTATATATGACAAATCTATTTAAATATATTGAAATTTACAATGAGTAGCGAGCCAGTATGTGACTGTGAACAGTATGTGAATGTGTTTATAATCAGACATTCAGTGATGTGCTTCCTGTGTTGCTGTTATTGTTTGAGATCTAGTGATGTGATTGGCTCACAGCACAGGGAACAGGATGAGGTCGTGATGAATCATCGCCTGTCAGGAAATGACCCACCAATAATCAGGGTTATTTATAAATCTGAAGCCCCTCTCTCATCTTGCATCACGCCAGAACTACCACAAACACCTCCTATATGAGAATGAAGAGTTATATACTATATATTTCCAGCAGCCTGCTTTGCTATCACATGCACTCAGAATAATGCACAAGCACATGTGAAAATATGATGTCATGCATTAGGTCATCACAAGATGCATCAGATCACATGACTTGAATTTCAGAAAAAATACAGTGTTATTTTAGTATTGTTGATGTTAAAGGGTTAGTTCACCCCAAAATGAAAATTAGCCCATAAATAACTCACCTTGAAGTCATCCTAGGTGTATATGACTTTCCTCTTTTATACGAATCCAGTCGGGGTTATTTTAAAAATTGTCTTTGATCTTTCAAGCTGTTTGACGGCACTCAGGAGGTGTTTATTCACCCACAGAGCTGTGCGACACTTATTTTTAATGGATGCACTTTTTATTAAACTTCTCATGGACCGATGCAGTGCAACACCCGCTGAGTGACATCAAACAGCTTGAATGATCAAAGACAATTTTTTAAATAACTCCAACTGGATTAGTCTGAAAGAAGAACGTAATATACACCAAGGATTAGTCATTTATGGCTTAACTTTCATTTTTGGGTTAACTAACCCTTAATGTTAGTTTTCAGTTCATTTAAAGTTTTCAGAATTTTGATTTGTCATTTATTGTCATTTTTACTATTTGTTTTATATAAAATATTTCTAAATGCTTTTATTAAGTTTTAGTTTTTAGTTTTATTAAGCTTTATCTACCATAATTTAATATTTTCTGTTGTTATTGTTATTAGTTTTTTATGTAAAATTAAGTTTTAGTAGATTTAGTTTTAGTTAACTAAATAAACAAACTAAATAAAAATAAGAAATATTGTATAGGAAACTAGCTGAAATTAAATGTTTTATTAATTTAAATAAATAAATAAATAAAGTCAATTTTATATATTTTTACATTCTATTTAGATTAAGGTGTATTATAAAAATAATTAATAAATATTGTTTTATATATTGTTACAGTTTATTAAAAAAACAGTATAGCTATTATATTAAAATATTAAAATAGTGTATGTTATAAATAGTTTTTTATGGTTTTAGTTTTAGTTAATGATAATTTATATATATATAAACATCACAACATACTGACCTTAAACTTGGCTGTGAGAAGATCTGTGGCCTCCTGCTCCTTCTTCAGATGCCTCATCATCCTCTCTTTCTCCTCCAGGAGTCTCTGTTTCTCCTCGGCCACCAGAGAATGATCATCTCTGATGGCCTCCTTCTCTCTCTCCAGCTTCTCCTGCTGCTCCTTCATGTACTCCTGCGCCTCCTTCTCCACGCTTTCTTCATCATCATCTTCAACATCCTCCTCCTCTACCTCTTCCTCTCCTCCTTCTCCGGTCTTCTTCAGTCTCCTGCTCCTACTCTTCCTCTTGGTGAGCATGCCGCGTTTATCCAGCTGTGATTTCAGCCGGGCGATCTCCTCCTGGAACTCCCTCAGGAGGGCGTCTTTGGGGTCTTCATTGACACGAGGCTTGTTCTTGATGTTCTTGGCGCGGTTGGCATAGCGCAGGGTGGTCAGGGTCTCCTCGTAATTGTAGGAGGCCGGTCCCAAAGTAGCCACCATGATGGTCTTGGCGTTCCCGCCCAATGAGTCCTGCAGCAACCGTGTGAGTTTTGAGTCACGGTATGGAACGTGAGAACTTCGTCCATCCACCAACGCAGAGATTACATTTCCTAGAGCGGAGAGGGACAGGTTGATCTTGGTGGCCTCCTTCAGACGTTCTCCTTGGACGCCAGTCTTGGTCTGTCTCTCGCTGCCCGCCAGGTCAACCAGGTTGAGTTTGCCAACGCGGATGTGGTTCTGTCCGTCTGGTCCAAGCTGGCTGCACTCCACCGTGATGATGAAGATGGCGTGTGACCTCGAGCTATGCTCGTTCATGTTGGTGAAGCCCACCGATCTAGTCTGGTTACCCACGTTCATCACGTGCTCGATCTCCTTCACGTTCTTGGTGACGAAGGAGGACAGATCTTTGATGTAGACCCCTGAGTCTGCGCTCTCCTTCAGCTCCAGTTTCTTGCTGTGGTCTTTGGTGAGCAGGTCACGGATCTCCTCCTGGTAGATCTCCAAATAAGAGGCCCGGACCAGGTACTGCTGGTTCTGAGAGCGCGAGATGTGCGTGAAGATGTGCTCGAACGAGTTCGGGATGATGCCGCGGCGCTCGGCGTCCAGCCACTGGCCTTGCATGGTGTACGTCTTCCCGGTTCCCGTCTGTCCGTACGCGAAGATGGTGCCGTTGAAGCCGCGCAGAACCGAGTCGATGAGCGGTCGCACCGTCTCGTCATACAGGTCGCTCTGTTTGGAACAAGCGTCGTAAACCGCGTCGAACGTGAAGGTCTTGAGCAGCTCTCCCGGACCCGCCTTGGGGTTCCGCAGGGCCACCTGGCCCAGTTTCACATCCATCTGCACGCTATTCTCATACCCCATCGATTCCTCTTTACGGTTGAGCGGGCGACACCGAACCACCACCTTCACCGCCTCGCCGATTTTGGCCTTCATGGACATGTTGAATCCGTCTATACGAGATGAATGGATCACGAATGAGCGTAGTATTCCCGTTAAAGCAGATGGATGATGGACGATGTCAGCATCAGCATCAGCCGGTCACCGAGCGCATGATGTCAGTCCCGCTGCAAATCTCTGCGGTCTCCACAAATGAATAAATGATAAAGGCGGCTCCGTCATAAACACGGATGGATGAAATCATAAACTCAGAATATCTCACCGATTTACACCGAAACACAAGAAGATCCGAAATATAAGCGCGTCTGGCAGAAAATCACACACATCAACTGCGCTTCACTGCAGCCCTGCCCAAACACACACACACACACACATCAGGGTTGCCAGGTCTGGCAAGAGGAATAAGCAATCTGAAATTCGAATGGGATTTTTAAGCAATTATGGCTCTGCTACCTATATTAAATCAATGTCATATGACTTAAATGTGACTCAGTGACTTAAAATAAAAAAGAGTATATTTTCTAATAGAAATTACCATGGTTATTATTAAACAGATAAGCTAATTGACTCTAACCGCTAGGCTACCTATATATAGGCTATTTAATAAAATAAATAATAGACCCACTGAACCAGTGAATAGTTTCTGTATCTGATGCATACATAATCTCCTTTAAATCATTTGAAACTATTAGATAGTTTATAGTTTTATAAACCACTTTATGAAAATCAAGGGCAAAATCGTTTAAAAAGGCGAACATGGCAACATTGTAACACACACACACACACACACACACACAGTTATTATCTCCTTCGGTGTAATCATTGCAGAAATGCCCCAGAGAGGTGTTTGGGATTTAGACAGTGCTTTAAGTGGCCCAAAAGAGGTGCCGGTACTCTATAAATTTTTTTTGATGACTTCCCTCATCCCCTTGAGGTAACAACAACTATATTGAAGGGGTTTTATATACAGCAGTCAACAGGCGACCTTAATAATAAGTCCTTTTATTAGTTTGTGGATTTGCTTGAGCTAGAAAGAACTACTGAACATAAATAAAATGTGCAAAAGGATTTTGAAAAAAAAATACCCTTAGAAAGAGCTACTGCATTCAAACTTCCAAACTGACTCAAATGATTCGCGAACCCTAGGAACTCCCGAACTGATTCAAATGATTTGCGATCCCCAAACTGACTCAAATGATTCGCGAACCCGCTAGGAACTCCCGAACTTATTCAAATGATTCGCGATGCCACTCCGAACTCCCGAACTGATTCAAATGATTTGCGATCCCCAAACTGACTCAAATGATTCGCGAACCCGCTTTGAACTCCCGAACTGACTCCAATGATTCGCGAACCCGCTACGAACTCCCGAACTGACTCAAATGATTCGTGATCACCAAACTGACTCAAATGATTCGTGATCACCAAACTGACTCAAATGATTCGCGAACCCGCTACGAACTCCCGAACTGATTCAAATGATTCGTGATCACCAAACTGACTCAAATGATTCGCGAACCCGCTACGAACTCCCGATCTGACTCAAATGATTCGCGAACCCGCTCCGAACTCCCGAACTGGTTCAAATGATTCACGCTCCATACTCCGAACTAGGAAGAATTAGGAAGTGTGCATTGTGAAGGGCACTCTGAAAAGCGGCAGCGCAGGCAAAGGATTAAAACCTCTATTAAAACAGATGTCCAAATGAGCATACCGGTACACTAAAAGCATGTTCTGGGTGCACGGAGAGGTGGAGGTATGCTCAAGAACTATATTTGGAAGTGCCGGTACTGAGTACTGGTGCGTACCGGCCCACTTAAAGCACTGGATTTAGAGTTAAATTGTTAAAGCTGATTCAACTGTATTAAATATGGATCAGATCAGTGTTTGATAAAACGCTAATTATTGAAATACATATAGGCTAAAAAAAAGATGCAAAAAATAATAATAATGCAATAATAAAAATATAAAATAAAACATTCAAAACATAATATTTTGTAACAATTTAATATGGTATTTTAAAATATTTGTTTTATTGTTAATTTTATAAGCTAACACCCTACTTAAAGCTAAAATGTGCAAACATTAATGAAAAAGGTGAAGGCCCAAGATAAAGCCAAATATTAAAGACCACTACTAAAATTTAGTGTAATAGTCCTGCTGCATTTTTTACTACAGTTGTAAATTAGATTTATTTTTGTGCTTAGGGTTGGTTAATTGTATATCAATGGCACCATCTAGTGGATTTGTAATATACACAGTTTTATTTTCTGCCTCTACATTTAAATTACATCTTTTTTCAAATTAATTTGTGCTGTGGTAAATTATTAATCTCATCCCTGGCTATATATAATTCCTTTTCAGGAACCATACAGAGGATGCTTAGACAACCAGTGCGGATGACACTAGGATATGACCAGACTAACACTTGGGTTTCAAAAAAGGGAAGGGGGTCTATCAGAGTCAGCCAAAGCACTTAGTGAAACATCATGGATGAAATCAATCCACCCTGAAATGAACAATTAGCTGATGGTGAGGTCTGTAATGCAGCTGTTGGCTACAGATGCTTCCTTTCAAGATGATACACTTAGAAGAGTAAAAATAAAATAAAAATAGCCTTGAAACGTTAAGCAATAACACTGTGGGCCTATATGTATTCAATCAATATAAATAATGCTGTGTAACTATAAGACACCCCTTTTTACAAAACAATATGGGAAAATATGCATTGTGAAAAGTGCTGATATAAATATTTGCTTATAAAAATATTTAATAGAAAAATTATCTGCAAATATTATACAGCTATTATAAATATATTACATAAAAAATAACCGCTGGGCTTTAGATAAATACCTAGAAGTGCAGTAAACAGTAAAACTATTTTGCGCTACAAATCAGTGTGCTTATGATTACAATAATACGTCTAAATTATATGATAACAAATAGCAGTTTGCAATATCAAGCAGTTTAATGGACTGTTTATGACAGGGAAAATAACAGGAGGCAAATTACACCAGAAGTCTAGCATATTTAAGTTAAACATGGTGGATAATATTAATATTATAAAATGATCTGCATGATTAAATGTACTGTAAATGGCAGTTTAATAAAATGAATACATTTTGTCAAAGATACGTTAAATGGTTGACCATTTGCATGCTGTGACTCAATCTCTGAATGACATCCGGTGGATTTAACAGAACCAGATGTTTAACTCCACTGTGAGTCACATAGCAGTAGATTCACTTACAACCCTCAGCTACGCCTCTGCTGACTGTGTGTGTGTGTGTTTTAACTAATTTGTCAGACGGCTTAAAACCCAGTCAAAAGATATGTAGAAATGGAGCTCCTGAAGTGACTCACTGACAGACAGAAGTAAAGGAATAAAACCTCCAGCAGCTCTGATGCTTGTCTGAGTCACTGCAGGTTTCTGCATGTTTACAGCTGTATTAGGGAAAATGTTGTCCAGTGACTTACAATGGACTTATTTTGTATTATGTAGATGTAGGTGAAACTATTTTCATTATTTATGATATTTTTTAAATGGTTGGTGTTTTAAGGTTGATTTGTACATTTAAAGCCGTGAATATTTGAAATTACAGTAGCATTCTTTCAGTAATAGTAATTATTTTTGTTAATATAAATACTATTACTGAAAGAATGCTACTGTAATTTCAAATATTCAAGGCTTTAAATGTACAAATCAACCTTAAAACACCAACCATTTAAAAAATATCATAATGAAAATAGTTTCACCTATCTACATATTACAAAATAAGTCTATTACAAAATACATTAATCTCTCACTAATAAATAATGCAAATATACAGATTCTGGAGAGTTTAAACAGGTATTGCCCAACAAAACTCATCATGTGAGTGATTTGCTTGGGGTATTCCACACTGAATATGAAATAAGTAGCAAAGAGGCACTCCATTGCCTCCATCATAGAAGTAACATAGCACAAATAACTGAAAATCAATTATCAGTAGAATTAAAGCATTCATTCACCCCCCACCAAAAAACAAATTCTGTCACCATCTACCTGTTCCAAACCCACATGACTTTTATTCATGGATGTCAAGAATAATAAAAAACTTGATTTGGCCGTCTCATACTGCTGGATTGTATGACTGTTCTGTTCTGCAGGGCTGTTCTTCATTATCGTTTGAGTGTGCGGTCAAAAACTATCTTAGAGTACTATCTGCAGTTAAATACTAAGCTTAGGATCAGAAAACACAAAGTTTAACAGTTTGAAACAAGCACAACAAAACTTACCGATGTAAGGCAACTTGTGACACTGTCACGGTTCAGGCTCTTTCGTGTTTTAGTGTAAATCCGCTGTAGAAACATGAATTGCTAATGGGTTCGGTAGTTTGGAGCGGGTTCGCGAATCATTTGAGTCTGTTCGGCAGCTCGGAGCAGGATCGCAAATTTATTTTTCGTCAGTTCGGAGCAGGTTCGCGAATAATTTGAGTCAGTTTGGGGATCGCAAATCATTTGAGTCAGTTTGGGAGTTCGGAGCGGGATCGCGAATCATTTGAGTCAGTTTGTGGATCGCGAATCATTTGAGTCAGTTTGGGAGTTCGGAGCGGGATCGCGAATCATTTGAGTCAGTTCGAGAGTTCGTAGCGGTTCGCGAATCATTTGAGTCAGTTCGGGAGTTCGGAGCTGCTTCGCGGATCATTTGAATCAGTTCGAGAGTTCGGACCGGGTTCTCGAATTATTTGAGTCAGTTTGGGAGTTCGAAGCGGGTTCGCAAATCATATGAGTCAGTTCTAATTACGTTTTCCACGCGTATTTAGGTGTGATATGTGAACTCGTATTTTTTGTTTTAATTATGTGCCTTTTAACAGTATCAAATGTATTAAAAAACTAAACAAACTAAACAAATGCCTAAAAAGTGCATCCATCTAGGCTAATGTAAAGTTACATGATGAAGTCATACTAGTGCGTGTGGCGCTTGTGCATTTTGAGTGCGTTCTTTCACTGCATTATTCGGTGTATTCAAATGCATCTATGAATGCATGTGAATGATCACAAAATTTAAGATATGGGGGTTAGAAAATGTATATATTTGTATCATTTTATGTCAATATCAATATCACACGAAGAGTGCCATTTAAGTTTTTCACCAAAAATCAGTTACTACAAATAATAATTTAATTACAAATAGAAAATGTTGTATATATAATGTAATATATGATTCAATAATAGCCTAAATAACCTTTGTGCCAAAATGGTTCTTTCTTAGCAGAAAAGGTTCTTTGGAGTTGAGTAAAGAACCCTATGGTTCTACATAGAACCCCACTGAACCATTTTTTCTAAGAGTGTACAGTAGGCTTCACAAGAAAAGTGTGTTATAAGCAAAGGACATGGTAACATCATGTTTTTGTAAGTGTACGATCGTTTGGACATATACCATGACTGTTAAATGTACAACAGTTCCATGTTTCAGCAGGATTACATTCATAAAGGCATAATCTTTTGTCGAGGACATTATATTTTAGTGGATTTCTCTGAGACCATACATATAAATCTGTATGTCCTATAGCACATTCAGGGATTATTGATGTCAAATGTTTGCAGGTTTGATCATAAACATACCCTCTCCTTGTTCTCTAAATATGACTGATGTTCACAGAAAGATCTAAATGTAGTACTCTTAGGGAAATGTTATCATGTTTTGTAATTAGCATTTAAATCTGGCAAATTGTCATAAACAAACATCTCAGAAATGTTTTTAATGTTGTTTTAAATCAGAATATATTATATATTTTTGTTACAAAACAGGGCATAGTTTTCATACGTCTTCTGTAGATTACACCAGAACAAACATCATGTAAATCAAGTATTTTGAGAAAACACAACAAAGAAATGATAGATCATTATTCATATGAAATATGTCATATTCTTATGAAAATGTTGCCAAGTTATTACTCCCGTTATAACACTTCTTTTTTCATTATGTTTACCCCCCCAAAGAATACATTAATGTGCAAATTAGATGCAATGTATAGATACATATAAACTGAGAATACAAATCTTCACACATATTCCAAGTACAGTAGGCTAGTATATCAAATAATTATGTTATATATTTTATAACATAGTAGAGAATCTTTGTAAAAAGTTTTGCTGAAAATATAACGAAACCTAAAAACTCATTTGTGAATAATTTTTTTAATTTAATTTTAGTTATAACTTTTTAGTCCTGGCGTCCTCTACATATAATAAAATAATAGTAAAAATATATATATTTTTTTCAAGAAAGTGTTTTTTCTCCATGTGTTTCTTATTCTCCAACAAATGTTATGACATAACAAAGCAACAAATATTCACAACTTTTTTTTTCTCAGGAGGATGTTGAAATATTCTTAAAGTACCACGCCCGAACTGACATCATCGGGTTCGACTTAACATCTGGATTCATCACAGTGACCCAATCACACCCAGCAGCGCTGCTCCGGGCTGACGGAAACCAACTGTAGGGCCACGAAGTGTCGTTTCGGGCCAGATTCTGGGCTGCGCCAAGCTGTATTCACCCTCCCCGATAAGCTACGTCAATGATTCCCTCATGTCTCCGGACAGCTAGCGCTCTATCCAATCAGCGTCCGAGATAGGTTTGATAAACGGCCATTTCGGCCAATCGCAAAGCCAGAAGCTGACGTGGGGGCGGGAAGAGAGGCGTGGCTCTGAAATCTAGGGTGTCGCCGTGGTGGCTCCATTCGAAGGCGACGGCGGTTGTTCGGTCGTCTCTGTGTCGGTCCTCTTCTAAACTCCTCAAACGGACCTGGTACATACTGTCGGTTCGGAATCCAGTCGTCAAGCGAGATCTGTGTGGTTCAGCGTCGCTGGTATGAAGCGGAATATCTTTCATTTGAATCAGATCGCTGGTGTAACGATAGTTTGAAGACAGAGAGTCGGGCGGAGGAGCCATTTTGTCCCGACAGTGTGAGAGAAAAGAAAGACAGAGACATTAAAAACAGCAGACTTTTCAGAGGAAACATACATCTTAAATATCGCCTTCGGGGTTAAAAAAAGAGTCTTAACCTACAGAGCAAATCAAAACAGCTGCGAAGAAGGAGACTGTCCGGTGTGTGTTTTCGGATAACACACACACACACACTTTCCCTTTAACACACTCTCAGCATCTATCGGTTTCTCATCCGTGTGTTTATAAGAGCTCAGATGGCGAAGAAGACCTATGATCTGCTCTTTAAGCTGCTCTTGATTGGTGATTCTGGGGTGGGAAAGACCTGCGTGCTGTTCAGATTTTCAGACGACGCCTTCAACACCACCTTCATCTCCACTATAGGTCAGTATCACACTCGAACCTACCCGCTCCCAGGGTTTTATTCATTGTTTTAAATGAGAAATGCTGTTAAATATGTGGGGATGTGCTGACTAGGCCTTGATTCTGGGTTTTAGCATGCTAACCGGCTAACTGATTCATATCAGCTGAGTGAATCAACTGAAATCGGTTCATTCGGAATCATATTCCAGAGTTCCGAAGGTTGATTTGGTCGTCTAATACTTTGTTGCCGTTCTGTTCATCTTTATATTTGGATCAGTTTTATTGAGGTTATTCGACTAAAGTTTTGCGTTAACATGTGGGTTGGCAGACTAATAATATTTTGATGCCAGATGAGTCAAACTAATGACTTTGTCAGCGTTTAATATGGTATTACTAACGTTACTTCATCCAGATGAGATGATCGATGCTTTGTTTATGGTTTAAGTTAAGATAAACGTTTAATGTTCAAGTGGCCTGTTACATCCAGTAACCCCAAAATTCATCACTCTAAGGGTGAAACCGGTTAACAGACTGGAGCAACACATTTTTACTGTATTACTAGTGGTTTTAAGCAGCGAGTTATTTTTTTTAAACCATAAACAATTCATTACTGTGGCGTCATTGGGTGCGCCACTGCGCATGCGCGAGTCGGCTCATGCCAACAGAGTCCTTGCCTAACTGTGTTCTCTATACTAAATCTGTTATTACACTACCTCGTGGGTGCTTTCTGTATGATATCATCATGGGAAAGGCACATTTGAAATGGGATTTTCATTGTCTGCGTATATGTGTATATTTTGGGTTATGGCCAGGTGTAAGAGTGGCAAACAATTTCTCCACCCTTCTATAAAAAAAAAAAAAAAAAAACGTGTGTTACTTTGGAGCTGCCAGTGTACTGAGTAAGCGCTATATTATTATACCAGGGTTTTTCCACGGTACTTTTTGAGTATTTGGTGTCTAGAATCCATAGTAATACCATGGTACTTTTTGTAAGGAGATGAGCTTCCTAAATAGACCATGTTTAAATCGAAAGACATCAATCTGAATATAAAGTTGATAGTCTTTTCCTTTAGTTTATTTGACCCTATCATCATTTGTAACCTGACAAACATCAGTGTGCATGTAAATGGAAGAAAGACCGCTAGCTGGTTCGGATTGAGACAGATGTTTGGACGCCATTGTTGCAATATATGTACTTCCTGTCTTTACTTTTTCTTTGTGTTCAGATGCCCGGAAGGTAAATTCAGTGAGTTAAAATGAGAAGTATGCTGTACCTGTTAGATCACAGGAAACGCATGAACATATTCACTGAGAACAGCAAGGGTAGATGTCATTTAACAGATCTGCTCTTGAACTCGGTTTACATACGGCAGGGACATTTCTCTAGGGGTAACTGGAGATCTCAGTGCTAGGCCGGTTCATGGGGCAAATTTAGACACAGCCGGCCCTGTCCCTTTATCTTAAGGAACTGATCCTAAATGCTCTTTCGTTGACCTTTTGTTCGATTTAAAAGAAGAAATGTCCAACGTTTGAAGATCTTTGGTTGTTGGTGTATTCAAGTTCACATTAAATAAAAATGATTAGGTAATATTATTATTTTGCATTAACTGTTCTGTATTTTCATTATTATTATTAAATGTTTTAGGTAGGGGCGTAAGAAAATATCGATACACATGTGTATCGCAATATTTAGTTTGGCGATACTGCATCGATACTCAAAAACAAAATATTAGGGATGCACCGGTTGACCGGCCATAAGTCGGAACCGGCCGATTTTTGCTTAAAATACGCAATCGGCCGGTTTTTGGTCTTCTTTAGGCTGATTTTTCCGGAAGTGCGGCCGCGTGCACAGTCTACATTGTAATCATTCGCTATGTCATTTGTGTGGAAGTATTTCGAAATCTGTGCGCAGGACACGGGCAGCCGATCAGTACTGGAAATGCAGAGCTACATGTCTGAGGCACAGATAGCAGGAAGCGATCAGCAGTTGGTGTACTGGCGCACAAATAAGAGTCCCTTTTTCTGCACGCACTAAAGCTGTGCGAGCTTACCGTTACCGGTCCGAGCCCTGAACACGAGTAGACCGTGAAGAGATGCTCAGATCAACTTCTCATGTGTTGGATGAGAAACGAAACGGACTAAACTGTGACGAAACTTTTTTTTTTTTGTAAAGTGGAACTTGCATACACGTTTGAAAAGCCAGAAGTAAACGACAGTTGATTATTTTTATTTTACCTTAAAATTACATTGACTTAATTTGATTTAAAAATCACCTGCTGTAGCACACTGAGAAAAAGTGTTTCATTCATCCAATTAAAAAAAATTATGGTAATGATTCACATTCACAAAGCCAGTTTGGCCTATTAAATACCAAATAAACATCTTGTTTATGAACACTTTCCTTCTTTCTTGTTTGTTGCTTAAAGATAATAAAATAAATAAAAAAATCGGAATCGGCCAGTTTGTTTGTAAAAAATCGGTATCGGAATCGGCCATGAAAAATCATGATCGGTGCATCCCTACGAAATATTGATATTTAAAAAAATCATACAATATTCATGGCAGTTGTTTCGTTTTGAGTTTATTTCCTGACCACTAGATAGCAGATGTAGTTTTCTCTCATTTTTGGGGCGTTTTGTGCAGTTGTTGCGGTGCTCGCGTCACAGATTTTGCGAGTCCATGTGAAACATAAATTCAAACTGAAAAACCTGTGAAATCCAAATGGAAAGGTTCAACATCTGTATTTATTTTATTGTTTTACGATTGTTTTGATTTCTTTAGGAATCATGTTAGCACTTAATTTTTTATTGATATATTAAGCAGATGTGATTATTTTGTTTAGATCAAAATGTTATTACATTGTATATTACAATTGAAAACTTAAACTGTGAACCTTTAAAGTAGGGTCTAAAAAATAAATATGGTCTTTTTATAAAATACATTTTATACATATTATAAATTTAACTAAAGGATCCTGCTAGCACTTTAATTTTCCCCCTTTACCCGTACGGCACAAAAAGTGGTTCAATAACATTGAATGTTACAGGAACTGATTATTGCAAATACAGATCCCACTTTGTTCCGGTTAAAGGTTTGCATATGGTGGCGTGTTCTTAATGACAGCTTTCCTTACTATATATATATATTAGGGGTGTAACGATACGCGTATTCGTATTGAACCGTTCGGTACGAGGCTTTCGGTTCGGTACGCGGTACGCACTATGTACCGAACGGTTCATTGGACTAATTAATTATATTTGGAAAAAAGAATTGTGAAATATAATGATATGCATTCAACAAGGTAGCCCAATAACCCAATTGACGTAACAGGCAACGCCCCTGACACCCCCGAAGAAGAAAAAAGCACCAACTTATATGTTTATGTTATGCTGCTCAGTCAGGCGCTTGCTCACTCAGTACGCGCTGAAGGCTCGTTTAAAAAATGGCCAATGCGTTTAAAAGACCAGAAATAGAAAATCCTCCAATAACCAACAGGTCTCGTGTTTGGGTGCACTTTACCAATCGATCGGGGCATCCAAACAAGCACGGAAATCAAAATGGACTAGTACTATACTGTGTCGGAATTTCCTGAGCAGTACGATACAATTAACAGGCCTGCACGTTATTAGATAGAAGAACTGTTATAAATAGAACGTATGCAAGGGCAGTTTTGAAAACTCCACCTACTTTGCTCTTGGTATGGTGCAGCGCAAATCGCGTTGTATCTGAAGGGCAACGCTGAGCCCAGGGTCCAGCACCGCGCATACCGCGTCCTGTGTAAAAGACCCTTTGGCCATTTTCCAACGAGCCTTCAGCGCGTACTGAGTGAGCGAGCGCCTTACTCTGTAGTGGAAAACGCAGGTTTTAAGAACATGCTTAATGTAATTGAGCCCCGTTACAATATTCCTTCACGAGCCTATTTCAGCCAGAGAGTAATTCCTGCTTTGTTCCAAAAAACATAAGCCCTATAGAGAACCAATTGAGTAAAAACACACTCAATATAAAGAGTTATAGAGTTCCATATAAAAGGTTACATCTTTCTATGTGTTCATAACTACTACAACAATATGACATTTTCATTTTTTTTCTTTTTTATAAGGAGCTGTTTTTGTTTATACAATATGCTGCTAAGAAAACACCATAGAATATGGGTAAAGAATAGCTCCATCATTGTTCAATGTAAAAAAAAAAAAAAAAAAAAAAACATACTTTGTTAGTTTTAATAAATAAAACATTTTTTAAAAATCAAGGAAATTTATCTGCCAATTTTTCTTTTTGCTGTATCTAAAACGTACCGAACCGAACCGTGACACCAGTGAATCGTATCGAACCGAACCGTGAATTTTGTGAACCGTTACACCCCTAATATATATATATATATATATATATATATATATATATATATATATATATACTATTCCTAAAATAAGAAGTATCCCAATATATCACCTTGCTTACAGTATCGAAGTGTATCACAACATATCGTATCGCAACCCCAGTATCATGATACGTATCATATCGTCAGATTCTTGGCAATACACAGCCCTAGTTTTAGGTTATTTTCTTTATATTCTATTTATGTATATTGTTTGTTAGGTTTTTGATGGAAAGTGAAAAGTCGTGGTCCAGTGGTTAGAGAGTTTGACTCCTAACCCTAGGGTTGTGGGCTCGAGTCTTGGGCCTGCAATACCACGACTGAGGTGCCCTTGAGCAAGGCATCGAACCCCCAACTGCTCTCCGGGTGCCGCAGCATAAATGGCTGCCCACTGCTCAGGGTGTGTGTTCACGGTGAGTGTGTGTTCATTGCTGTGTGTGTGCACTTTGGATGGGTTAAATGCAGAGCACGAATTCTGAGTATGGGTCACCATTAGGGCTGAAACGATTCCTCGAGTAATTTGATTACAAAAAATGAAAGAGGCAAATTCCTCTGCCTCGAAGCATCTTTTAATTTATTATTTTTTAATGTGACACAATGCGTTTACGTCACCCACAAAGTGGAAGGAGACACAAGCACTGCATCCGAAATCACATACTGCAAGCAGTCAGCAGTGTTTTGATTTGAGGGCGCGGGCAAACATAAAGAGACCGTCGTGGCGTGTGTCCATTACAAGATAGTGCTGGCATACCACAACTAGGGCCCTATGATTTCCGCGATGCAGAAAACGTGGAGGGAATCGCGGAATCCAGTCATAAAAACGTTCTGTTCTGCATGTCTCTCTTAATGAATTGGCAGCTCCATTCTTTGTTTATTTACACACACTGAAGTGCACGTGATGCTCGCGTTGATTTCAGCGTCTGCTGTCACAATAAAAAAAGGACGTGTATACATGAACAACATCTCCAGAACTGCTCTGACAGACACTTCATGAGCATTTGAACGTTTGATTTGAGTAAAACTAGCGTCACATCACATACGCAGAACTGTAAAGGTACGTCAACCCATCAAAATAAAAGTCCGGTTTAGATTAAAGTCTAGTATTTGCCAGAGATGTATTACTATTGTTCAGCAGAATGTACATAGCCTACTACTACTACAAAAAATAATCAAACATTATTTTTTTTAAGGTTTAATCACACAATATTTATTCCATGTTTTATTTTTAATAGTAAATCCCCTTTGTTTACCAAAAAGTTAAGTTTGCTTAATTTTCAATAATTAAAAGATAAATTAAATTAATGTTTTGTGTTTAATGTGCATCTCAGAAAATGCTTTATTTAAAACCCCAATTGAATGGCACTTAAATGCACTTAATTCATCTGTCAAGTTTATCGTCATTGTTGACAGTACAAGTACAGACAGAGAAACAATGGGTAATAATTAAATGTTTATTTTTGATGTATGCATTGCATTCTATGCATTTAAAAAAGTAAACTTAGTTGCTCATTTTAAGAGACCCAGGAGTCTTATTTTCTCTTGCATAATTAATATTGCACTTTAAGCAAAAACACATTTTATCCGATTACTCGATTAATCGATGGAATTTTTGGTAGAATACTCGATTACTAAAATATTTAATAGCTACAGCCCTAGTCACCATACTTGGCTGACTAGTACAGTACAGACCAAAAGTTTGGACACACCTTCTCATTCAAAGAGTTTTCTTTATTTTCATGACTATGAAAATTGTAGATTCACACTGAAGGCATCAAAACTATGAATTAACACATGTGGAATTATATATGGAATTATATACATGACAAAAAAGTGTGAAACAACTGAAAATATGTCATATTGTAGGTTCTTCAAAGTAGCCACCTTTTGCTTTGATTACTGCTTTGCACACTCTTGGCATTCTCTTGATGAGCTTCAAGAGGTAGTCTCCTGAAATGGTCTTCCAACAGTCTTGAAGGAGTTCCCCTAGAGATGTTTAGCACTTGTTGACCCTTTTGCCTTCTGTCTGCGGTCCAGCTCACCCCTAAACCATCTCGATTGGGTTCAGGTCCGGTGACTGTGGAGGCCAGGTCATCTGGCGCAGCACCCCATCACTCTCCTTCTTGCTCAGATAGCCCTTGATGCCTTCAGTGTGACATAGTCATGAAAATAAAGAAAACTCTTTGAATGAGAAGGTGTGTCCAAACTTTTGGTCTGTACTGTATGTCACATCACTTGATAATTTTTGATTAAGGGGTCAAATGATGCAGATTTACATTTTTCCTTTTTCTTTGGAATGTTACAACTCTTAGTGCATGAAGAAGATCTGTAAAGTTGCTAAGACTAAAGTCTCAAATCCGAAGAGATATTCTTTATAGAAGTTAAGAGGTAACCTGTCCTTCCTAAAACGGTTCGTTTTAATTGCCCCCACGTCTCTGTCATGATGTGTGAAGATTTGCATAATGCTGCCCAAATGTTCTCGCAAAGAAACAAGGTGTAACTTTTATTCTTATTCTCGCAGGCTCCATATCGTGGAGACACTGTTTCTCGTTGTCAAAGCGAAGCTACTTTGTTTGATCTTCCAAAAGAGAACACACCTAGAAATCAGTGGTACAGTTGTATTAACAACACTGTTCCAGAACACTTTAATCCAAATATGCAGATGTGTGCAGCGCATTTTGTGGAGGACAAAAACTGTTTCCTGGGAGAGTTGCCTACAATGTTTCTATAAAGTTGGGCAATTCTAACTTTGCAAGGACAGTCTGGCCCTTCTGACACAGTCTGTAAGTACATTTTCATATGCAAAGAATTTGACACTGATGATCCAAATGCAAGTTTTGAGCAGTATAGAGTAAATGTTAGACATTGTTTTTTTTCGTTTCTCTGATTACAAATGCAGACATGGTTTTATGTTTATGCAATGCGATATGCAATGCATAAAAATACAGTACAAGTCATCATAATCAGTAATTATGTTCCCGCTGGATGCAAGAAATGTTTGTAATGGGTTTTATTGGTTTTGTCTCATAACATTTGTCACGTAACATTTTTGTCATGCACTTGAGGCATTTGGCCAATCACAATTTAGTGAATAGCACACTCAAATACACATGATGCCAAAGAGCTCTTGTGCATTCGGCTGAGTCATGTAATTTCACTTCATCTTAAATGCTTTTATGATGCAAGATTAATGTTAACAGCCCACTGTGAACACGTTTGTAATTCACTTCAAGCAGAGTACGGTTGATTCTAAAGCATGCAGTGACATCAGCTGTTCAAAACTAAGCTCAGAATCGATTCAATAAAGAATCATGATGCATTTGGAAAATCTATGAATCTATGCTGAACCATTTTCCCAGCCCTAGTTTCAGAACCTTAAACCACAATAAGCACATTGCATTACACCAAATACACAAAATAATGTTATTTATAGCGACGTCATATGACCCCTTTAATAGTTAATGTTTATATAAGCATGTTGGGCTGTTAACAAATGTTAGAACACTTATGTGATGCATGTTCCTAAAAAGAAAAAAAATCCTTTTTTCATAATGCATGTCCCTGGTTCTTCAAGGTTATTGTGAATGATTCCTAAGAGTATGTTATTACAAAGAAAAAGTATTTTGTTATAAAATTGTGCTGCTTCTGAAATTAATGTTGACATCCTGTGGTTTATTGAGTATTAGTCACTTTAAAGTGGTTTAATCTATGAAATAATCTGCTTTGATGGCATATGAAAGTTGAATAAAGTTGCCGTCACTGATTATGTTTCAGAATGACAAAACCTGGAAATGATCATGATTAGGAATTAAAACAAATATTAACCCGGTTTCTGGACAGACAAGGGTGTGTGCGCGTGACCTTTACAACTGTGTTTTTATCTCTGTGCTGTGAGTCACATGACTGCTCATGGAGTGTCAGGTGACCACATCACACCTGTGGCTTCCTGTTGCGATCAGGTGGAAGTTGTGAACTATGTCAACATGGAAACAGTGGTTTAAGTGATCAGATGAGTGAGAATTTGGATTTGTATTAATTTATCTTCTAATCAAGATATTCCATTTTATTTCAATTTTAATATTTCTTTTTTTAGATCAACACACAATCAATATTGACTACTCAAGGCCCGTTCATACCAAGCACGGTAACTTTACAAATAATGATAAAAATATATTTCTAAAAATTGTTCTCAAGATTAAAGAATAGCAGAATCCACACTACAGCTATGACGATAAAGGCACAGAGAAATGATATGGTTGGAATCATTTCAGAACTATTTTTTTTCCAGCTGATGCTACATCACTGAAACAACATTATATTATTGATGATGTCATCAAGGCCACTTAAGTTTCGACCAATGACAGATTTGTTTCATAAAGCTAGTAGCCCTTAACATTTGACTATGAAATGTAATTCCTGATGGATAAAATAAAGCCCCCCCCCTTCCATTTTGTTTGACATCTTGTCACTTTGTGGAAATAATATGGATTATGAATTTTATTTCATGTTGACTTGAAGTGCATCTCTCTATCTCTCTCCTTCTCCTTCTTTCTATAGTTCGGAGCCTTCACATACTCACCGGAAACTCCCTGCAGTCCCAAGAGAAAGCTTACACACTCACACACGCACCTTAACTATATTTGCTTTATTAAACTTTTAATTTAATCTATTATAAACCTTTAAACGCATAAAAAAAGAGACTAATGGGGCATTTTCTTGCTTTTCTCTTCCTGTCTGGCACTAGTGCATTCTCTTTTTGTTTGATTGACAGGATCTTGGCTCAGTTGGGTGGTGATTCAGTCTGGACCCTTGAGGGGCCCCACAGCTGCAGAGGCTCATGGGAAGGGGTCTGATTGGCTGCCCATCAGGAACCCTTCTATGGCCTTTGTGTTCAGAATCAGTATAACCCAAGTTTTAAACCAGCCTCACATTTAGTGGCCAAATCCAGGTTTCTCAAACAGTTACAGAAATCATTTACTCACCCTTGTGTCACTTTAAACCAGAGAATCCCTTTCCTCTGTTGATGTTGGGCAGAATATCCAGGCTGCCCTTTTATTATCAATGTATTGGCCCCAAAAATGACAGCCTTAGCCCTTATTGTTTTAAATGGAGTAGCAAAATATTTTATTTAGCATTCCAGTCATGCAGGTTTGTAACGACATGACGGTTAAGATAGCCGATAACAGAGTTGTCATATTTTGTGAATTGTTCCTTTTAAAGCCATATGTGGCATTAACTTGGCTCAAACTTTCTGCTTTCAAAGCCCAAAATACCCGACTGCAGTGTGAGGGTGAGGGTCCAGTCAAAAATCCTTTGACATGTTTCCAGGGTTAATCTATGAGTGTGTGTCCTCCACTTTAACTTTTGCACTGTTTTTATGAGTTTTCTGGTTTTAAACTCTCCGTATCTCTTTCTAGCTCTGTTCTGTTTCTGCGGTGGCCTGTGTGTATTGTGTGAGAGTGACTCAGTCTTTGGCTGCTCATTTGTGGATCATTTCAGAAAGCGGCTCCCACCCATAGTGCAGCTGTGTGTGTTTATGGTTGGAGTTCTGCTCAGCATTAATGCTAAATATGTTGGTCAGTCTTTGTGCAGTTTTGGTACACGTGTTCACATTTTGGTTCGGCATACATGTCAGGGAAATAATGCAGGACAGAGATAAGCTGCTGTGTGAAAACTACATGATTTAAGTTGTCCTATACATGCGGTGTGCTTTATATTAAGGGCTTCAAAGTAACTCATACGCACAAGTTTAAAGTGGCTTGCCCTCCTGTCAGATGCTGCTTAATGCATTTGAACGTTTTTTTTTTAGTGCATATCTTGCATCTGATGTATCTATATCTCTACATGTTAGAAAGTCACGCTAGTATTTCCGTTTTGCATAAAGGATCATCCTGACACTAAGTGAAAAACCAGACGCATACACTAATAACAGATGGTTTGCAATAATTCTGAGTAAAATATAGATTTTGTCTAAATATGGAAGCACTTGAGATCTCTTTTCTAATATACAACAGCACCATAAACTGCAGAATTAAGAGTGTGTTGCTACAGCATTGTTTTTAAATCTAAAGACAGAGACATAATCTATTCAATAAATTGCTGTTAAATATAAAAACAAGCAATCTGAAAATTTTCGAACATACCAAACTAAGCCTCAAAATTGAGGAACATACTGAATCATAATTTTTGTGTATCGTTACACCCCTAGTTACACCATACTATGTTGTTCCTAAATGCTTTGAGCAGTTCAGGTTGTTACTGACACTTACTAGTCCAAGTCTCTCTGTAAACCTCACTAATAAAGCTGTGCAGCAGGACAAACGCGGTATCTAACCAGCGATCAGTTCAGGACATTTTCCAGCATTCGTTTCTGTCTGAATGCTTTTACTGTGCCGTTGGACTATTAAACTCTCAGCAGTTTCACAGATGAACCTTTCCATTCTGCCTGTCCTGTCCGTGTTGGGCTGTGCTAGTCTCAACAACACACGCTGCTAGTGAGAGATCTCTCTACCCTACATAATCTTCATGAGCAAACACTGTGACCCTGCGTTCAGCCGCCCGAGTCTCTGCAGAAACTCATGTTCTCTGGTTTATTTTGTTGCTTTTAAAATAATAAAAAAATGGTAGAAATATAGCGGTTTCTTGTCTCCTAAATAGTGCCTCAGGAGGACCGTAGATCCCCGACAATCCACTGCAAACTCACATTCAGATCTGACTTCATTCTAGTATGGAAAAGCATAGGTGGATCCGATCAGTTACCACTGAACAAAATTCCAGTGATTCAACTTTTTCTTTTCTCATTGAATATTCAGTTTCACTCACAGAATTAAAATTTGATTGTGAATGCTGTTTATTTTAAGTGTCTGTCTTCAACTGTCTTTCTGTTCTGTCTTTTTTAGGAATCGATTTTAAGATCAAAACAGTTGAATTGCAAGGAAAGAAGATAAAGCTACAGATATGGTAAGTGCTGAATGTGTGTTTGCGTGAGTTCATATTTATAAAATGCATTATACAAAATGGTGCTTTGCGATTATAACCATTTTTTTGTGTAAAATCAGTTTAGGTTTAAATATAAGTTATATAAAAATGTAATTATATTTGAATGAATATATTTAAAAACGGAAAATGATATAACAAACATAACATTCAAGGAAAAACAACACTATAACTTAAAAAAAAAAAAAGGAGTTTACTGTAGTATTACATAAGTCACAAATCTGACAATATAGTTTTAACTTCAATGTAAACGGTTTAAATACCACAAATTCTTTGCACAACCCAAACATTACCTCATGAGTTACTCCCCCTCAAGCCATCCTAGGTGTATATGACTTTCTTCTTTCAGACAAAAACAATCACAGTTCTATTTAAAAATGTCCTGGCTTTTCCAAGCTTTATAATGGCACTGAATGGTGGTCAAGATTTTGAAGCAAAATAAAGTGCATATTGTTATTTGTACATTTGTGATATTTCGATAATTTCTATATGCTATATAGCCCTCGTTTATATGCAGGATACAAAATTACCACTTGTCACACGCCAAAAGCCTGTAAATGGCTGTAGTTAGAAAATAAAACAAGGTATTCACAGGTAACCTGGAAAGTAACACCTCATGTAATGACAGTGTTGTTCCTCATAGTTTCATTTGTTAGCTTGTGGCCAGGAGTGTGTTACCATTCCGGAGTAATGAAAATAAAAGAAAGACGTTTTTTTGGCTGTGTCTCAGTGATACATTCATTTTTTTAAGACACAGTTTACTTGAAATATTAAACAGAAAATCGACCAGATAGTTACACTCTCATTGGGAGAAAAATGTCTTCAATGAAATTACATTTGCATGTAGGAAATTGTGGCATTTGGCTCCATTTTTTTATTTGAATCCATCTGAATGAATTATGTTTTACAGGTTTGGTGGATTTTCATGGAATTATGGATCAAGTTATTCATGTTTATCACCCCAAAACAGTTTTTTGTTTTTTTTTCCATTTTGGATACTTTCTGTGAAATTGGCTTGTAGCCTATTGAAACTCAATTGATTGTCCAACAGTAAAGCAGAAGGCAACAGTCAGCTGTGGTCACCAGCTGTTGCCAATCGAAGTGAAATTGGATCCATTGGGTCCTGAGCGTCTGGGCTGCTGTAGTGTCTGATTGTGGTTGTTGATGTGTTTGTGCAGGGATACAGCGGGACAGGAACGGTTTCACACCATCACTACCTCTTACTACAGAGGGGCCATGGGAATCATGCTCGTATATGACATCACCAACGCCAAGAGCTTCGAAAACATCAGCAAATGGCTCAGAAATATTGATGAGGTCAGTCTCCACACAACCGTACTGTAACCCTCAGACAACAGCCATTCAGGAAGGGATAGTTGCCTGCAAAAATGAAAATTCTGCCATGTACTCAACAAGATTTTCCAAACCTTTACATTAACGTTACAGAAGATATTTTGAAGAATGTGTGTAACGAAACTATTGCTGGTTCCCATTGACTTCCAAAAATATGGAAAATAAATAAATAAATACTGTAGAAGTCAATGGGAACCAAAAACTGTTTGTTTACCACCATTCTTCAAAATATCATCTTTTGTGTTCAACAGAAGAAAGAAAGTCATACAAGTTTGGAACAACACGAGGGCAAGGAAATGATGACACAGTTTAAATTTTTGGGTGACCTATCCCTTTAATAGGATTGTGCAAGTCTGAACAGAAAATGTTGTGATTGTAGATCAGTTAAACTGGAAAAGTAGTTTTGCCCTAAGACCCGGATTTTACACTTGACATTCACAATAGTTAACAAAGGTGTGCTGAAAATTAAACTTCAAAATGTATATCACTATGAAAATGCAGTGTTATTTTATTATCATTGATAATACTGTTAAGATTTAGATTCAATTTTTTATACATTCGGTTCTCATTTTAATTTATTTTGTGTGTAAGCAAAAGTTGAAATGTTGCCTTGGCTACCGTGTGGAATATTAAAAAGACATAATTTATTTAAAATCTCTCATTTTAAAATATTTGCATGACTTGAAATGAATATTTAATTGAAAAAAAATATATAAAAAACCTTGTAAACATGTAAAATGATTGTGACATGGGCTGAATAGGGAAATGTTGGCCAGTAATTGACTGCCCAGAACACATTCTGCTCTAGTGAAACCAAATTGCATGAAGTTTTTTTTATGCATAGTTTTTTTTCATGGTTTTTGAGACGCATTAATTTCTACCTAAATACAGAGTTTCTTTGAACAAGCATCTTTTGACGTCAATGAAGAAACAATATGGGAAGTGTTTTCTCTTCCCTTTTAAAAAAATATTAAGCCCATTTATTTTAGTTGCCGTACTATGCATGATCATATGGTTAGTTTCTTTTTTTTTTTCATTTGTATTATTGTTGTTATAAATAGAACAGACATTTTTGAGTTAAGAACCGCTGGTGTCTGACTTTTGAAGTTCCAGTCCTGCAAAAACACCAACTTACAGACACATAGTCATGGAGTGAAACTGCTGACTGTTAGATTTTCAGTCTGATGAGTTATACAGGATTTCCCAACAATCAGCAATTTCAAGAGAACTTGTATAACATGAGAATCCAGGAGGGATGTGGTTGTGTGTTTGGTGGCATGACTGATGCAAACTCAGTTCTTCAGTACTGTTTCTTCTGTGACCTCTGGAGCCACTTTAAGCGAACTATCAGTCTGGACATCAGGATTTAGTGAGAATGCATCATCTCAAATGTGTGTATGTTTGTTGCAGCACGCTAACGAGGATGTGGAGAGGATGCTGCTAGGCAACAAGTGTGACATGGAGGACAAACGTATCGTACCAAAAGCCAAGGGGGAACAGGTGAGAGACTGGATGAGTTAAAATTCAGGCTGGGTTGAAAATATACATTTTATTTACAGATGTAATGATGAATTGTGAGCCGGTAACCAAGGAAACGTGGTATCACTGCTGTTCCATAAGCGCCACCTGCTGTCAGACAGTGAATTTGCATCTCATTCTGCCCATCTGCTGCTTTTGTTTCATGCAGTTATGTTTTATGTAGTATAGTTTCACAAAACTAAAAGTCTCAGAGCGTTCTGTTTTTGGTATACAATTTCTAATTATATATTATTTCTAATTTATATCTAATTTAGATTTTTTTTTAAAACTGCTCATGCTGTGTGTATGCAGCATCTTTGCTTGTATTGTGATTCAGATGAAGTGGTTGCCTCTAATTTTAAATGGAAAAAGCTCAAGCAAAGTCTGTTTATATGAAGAGATTTCTTTTTATTTGTATTTATTTGATTTGAGATCTGTTTAAAAATTTCAGTTTAGTTTTGTTGTTTAACACATTTAAATATCACAAAAAATGTGCAGCATTTTATACAAGTAATAATAAAAAGATCCCTTTTCATTTATAATTTGTCTTAAATCTAATTTTGTTTAAAAAAAAAAACATGACAAAAATTGTATTGTGTAATCAGTATCGTGAATCGTATCACATTGATTAAAAACTGCGCTATGTGCAATTTAAATGTTTGTTTTTTAAAATTACATTAATGTACCCACTGACATGATTTATTGTAGTTTACAGCATTAGTTGAGACATTTCTCCTTGGGGAAAAAAAATTACATACTACCCCTGATTGCATACATATCTAAATTAATCGATACTGAATCGAGATCAAGATTGAATCAAATCACAAGCTTGTGAATCAAAATTGAATCGAATCATGACATTTATCTTAATACCCAGGCCTAGTCAGGATGGGCATTTTGTCCACTAGTTAAGACTTTGGTTGACTATTTTTTTTTTTCAGTATACTATGAGTCAATTCATTTGTTGAATATTTGTCAGATGCCCAATTGAATCACCTTGCTAAGTGTTTATTTAGCTCTAAGAATTTGTGTAATCATATCCCCAAATCCCAAATGTGTTCATACATATTAGTTCAGGCTTGCAAACAATGAATGAAAACTGTTCTTGTGCCAATCCTCAGATTGCGAGAGAACACGGGATTCGCTTCTTCGAGACAAGTGCAAAAGCCAACATCAACATCGAGAAGGCGTTCCTCACGTTAGCAGAAGACATTCTCAAAAAGGTGAGGTCGGGAATGATTGAAGCAAAAATATCACAATGCAAAAGAGCATCGATTTTGTGCCATTTGACTCATAAATACAGTCACAGCAGCTGATCTCTCTTGTATATTCAGTGCTAGGTTCGTTGCTTTTGGTGTTTACTTTTCTGTATAATATTAATCCTTTATTAATATTTTAGACTAGATAAAATATTTTATCCTTTAAATCTAGTCTATTTTAGTATGACATTTAGTTTTATTTAAATCTAATTTAACATTCTAATTTTGTCGGCTAGGAAATGAACATCGTAATGTTTAGGAATCAGCTCAGTCAGTGGAGCAGGGTCTCCATGGGTCCTTAAAGTTTTACAATTACTTATTCAATTTTAGGCCATAAAAATACTTAAATGGTACAGGAAAGTACTAATTATGAATTCAAGCAGTCTTAAATGTGATGATTAAACTTAAAAAGGCTATTAATTTAATTAAATAAAGCTGCTTTGTGAACTGCAATTATCGGAGAACTGCTATATTTCTGCCGTTCTGAAAGCTGGCAGAGAATGAATGTACATTTTCAGTAAGCCCTTCTGCGGGTTTTGTTCAGACCAATGAAAAGATTTACCCATATATTAGATACATTTATGTAATTAAATTAATGTAATATTTGATTGATACTAATTGTATTTATTGAAATCATTGATACGGTTTACTCACCCCTTTTCTTAAAAATGGTTTAAAGACCTAAATGTTTTTATTTTTTTATTTTAACCTGTATCTGATCTGTAAATCATGCTTCTTACAGTCATTTTCTGGTTTAATAAGATACCATAGATAAAGCCCTACTCTGCTTATATTGTATTAATTTCATTTGTGCAGGTCTTAAAAAGTCTACCTCTGGAAGTGGTTGAAAGTGGACAAACTCAAAACGTTTTAGACTCCTTTAAGACCTTACTTAGCGTTGTCCACTTGTGATCAGATCGATGAAAACACATCTTAATAATGCCAGGTGTAAACAGGGCCTAAGCGTTCCCAACTAAGCAAGCCAAAGGCCACAGTGGCAAGGAACCAAAACTCTATCAGTGACAGAAATGGCAAAAATAAAAAAAATAAACTTGGAAGTAAGCAGGCTCAGTCCCGGAGGCCGGTTCTCCTCTGGCCAGACGAAACATGGTGACTCAACCAGTGGTGAGAGTTTGGGCCCGGAAACCAACCAAACCAAAGCAGGCTATCAAAACAATCTTAGCTTCACGCCAAATACTCAAAGTTTGATGTTTGCAAAAGCAAAATCTTTTATTAAATCTTTAAATTTTTTTTTTACACAGACGCCCGTAAAAGAGCCCAACAGTGAAAACGTGGACATCAGCACTGGAGGCGGAGTCACAGGATGGAAGACCAAGTGCTGCAGTTGAACATACACACACAGTTACTCACACACTTTACACAAACACACACACATCGTCTGTTCTTCTATACCCCCCCCCCTCTCTCTCTCTTTCTTTCTCATTCACTCATCCCTCGTTTCTGTCTAACACTCTTCCATTTTCTCCTCACAGGATTCTTTGTAAAACACGTCTCTAATGTTTCTTAAAATCACGGCTGCTTGCTGACATCATTTTTATTTCTGAAAAAAAAATATAATAATACAAATGTAAAAAGGAAGTCATTTCATGTTTCTTCTTATTTTAAAATTAAAGAAAGAAAGACATGAATTAAAGAAAAAGTGCGTTCACCACTACATAAAGACCATCAGTGGACCTGGAGACGCTTTCGGAGCGTTCAGTACGACATCCTAGACAAGACTTTTGTCCAGTGTTTTGGGTTAGTGTTGTGTGTTAGTTTGAGAAATCTTCTCTAACTGGGTTTTTTGTTCTTTAATTTGATTTCTTTCATCCGGTGCCTTAATGTAGAGCCTTAGAGCCCATCCCATCCAAACAACATTTAAACATCACTTTTCTGTAACAGTTACACACACACACACGCACACACACACTGGTCCTCTCCTCTCTGCTTGACCCACTAACTCAACCCAGCACATCTGAGTGGAACCATCCGGTCTCAACCTGTTTGCTCAGAAGAGAATGGCATCATATGTATTTTTGTTTAGTTTTTTTTATTATTATTTTTAAATGTAGTCGTTTTTTTATTTTTCCGAATGTTTTATGAATCTCCTCTGTATGTTTTGTTTTGTTTTCTCTCACTCAGTTACTCATTCTCTCCTGCATGCTGGTTTCTTTGGGGGTTTTGGGGTCTTTTGTAAGTTTTGCCATGTTTGTAATTGACAGGAAGTATCTCTTCTGGTCCAGATACGTGTCAGGGAGGGGAGTGTTCTCTTTGGAAATTCAAACGATTTTGCAGATCCATTAAAAATAAGCTTGTTTAAGTTACATGTTGGTCCCGTTTATTCAAGCATGGAGAGTTTGCAATGTTGAGTTTTCAGGGTTTCTGTGAGTTATAAAAAAACATCTTAATTCACTCTTCCACAAATAAAGGTCTTAAATAGGACCAAACATTCATTAAATTCATAGTGATGGTATTAAATGTTGCATGCATTTCAAGAAAGCAATATTTTCCTCAGCCAGTTGCACCCCCCCCCCCCCCTTCAAATATCTAAAGATCCTTAAATCGATATACATTAACTTGAGATGCAAAATGAATAAGCCTTGTTTTCTGAGAAACTGAACAAAATAAAGTGAGTTTATGCTTACAGCAAAACTCGCAGTTTGATTAGTTTCTCAAAAAACAAATCTTACTATTTAATGTAATTTTACTTCTCAAATAAATCTATCTTGATTTAAACTTGGTCTTAAAAAGTTTTAAATATACTTTTACATAACCTGCAGAAATCCTGTTTTTTTTTTTTTATTTGATCGAAGTATTTTTGAGAAGTATTTCAAAATATTTTCATTTAAATGTATTCCCTCCAGTCTGATAACCTTCAATTGTGATGGTGCACACAGTTTTTGGAATCGAAATCTTTCTGAATGAAATGTTTTCGTAATGTGATGAAGAAAAAAAAAAGCATTTATTGCTGTTTAAGTTCTGATCATAAGATTTCTGAAACTTGGGGTTTTAAATTAGACTGGATTACTCGTAGTTGATCAAAATTCTGTCGTGAATATTATGATTACTGTAGTGTGAATCTGTACAGTGTATTCCTGTCTCCTCCTGGTGGCAGAATCACGTCTCCAAAACTGTAATATTTGAAAAAATAGTTATTTTTCCCCGAGGTCCATGACTCTAAAAAACATCGACAGATCAATCACTATTAATCTATTACTTTACTTAAAATTATACTTTTATATTTTATATAAAAACTTAAGGTACGTGTGTAAACAGCAGTTAATAGCTGTTTAAAATACATGGCCTATAATATATAAAAGTAACACATGCAGTTGTAATTAAGATGACTGACAGGTAATGGAAGTTTTTTTCCCCTTCAATTATGCTTAACTACAATAGTTTTAATTTCTAAATGATCTTTGCCACTGATTTCTTTCTTAGATTAAAAAAAGTCCAGTTACAAACGAAAGGACAAGTTATTCTCCAAACAAGTTGATCCAAAGGTGCGCGAAACCCATTGAAAATAGGAGTTTTCTTAATTTGATTTATTTTCAAACATGTATAAAACAACTTTTAAAAGATAAACTCTTTCCTGTAGGCTGTTTTACACTGCACTTATTTGCATTCTCCTTCATTTCTGTATCATATTTCCGGTTCCGGTCGCATGTGTTGAGGTGCGCGCGGATTGTGCAATGTCAATTTAAATAAATTATTGATTAACTCATGCAGAAAATGAATAAATTCCGCTGCGAAAGACAAAATTATATGCATTATACATATTTACGTTCATACAATATATTAAGTATTTGAATGCACATGAAAGCAACGAAATATGAATAGCATAATTACTTGTGGAATATCAATTAACTGTAGCCTACATTTCAGCTTGTAATGGACCACACGATGGCAGCACAGAAAAGAAGATCGTCATGTTTATCCAGATTTTGGGAACTGAAGATGGGAGCTGCTTCGGATCTGAAATGGAGCAGAAAGTGGGTTTCTATTCAGATGTGTAGAGTGAGTAGAGCAGACAGCAACCTTCAGCATCAGCTAGAATTCAATTTCCATTGAGTAACAACGCTGGATTTATGACAGCTGAAATATTCAGATGATACTGAGCAAAGTCAAGCTTCATAAATAGTTTCATGAAAGCTTTGAGAGGAGAGACAGGGCAATAATAAAACATTGAAAGAAACTAAATCCCTTTATTGTCTGGAATAAAGATATCATCATAAATGAAGATGTTATCTTCCAAAACGGAATATATGACATATGAAGATACATTTAGAGGCCATAAAAACATTCGATGGAGTTGGCATATAAAGTAACATTAGCTCAGCAATTTTAATTGAATTACTGAAAATAAATGTAGCTAATTATTTCAAAACAATTAAAGCGTTCGAAAAAATGCCGTTACAAATAAAAATTAATATTTCGTTTAAAACGTGTATGTATTGTAACATGCCTCAGTAGCTACGTCATAATTGGAACCTTTGCCGCAAAATTCAAACAGTAAAACAATTATGACGAACAGAGCCATTCAAACCTCAAAAAAAGTCAACGGTAACGTACAGGAATTCTAAAAATAAGGAATTCTGATTTTTTCATCAATAAATTGTATACATAGAAAAGCCGACATAAATGTGACAATTTTCGCCAACATGACATTTATGAAAAATACTCTTGTCCTGAGAATGCAGTTAAACATTTTAATTAAAACCCGACCCATTGAATAGTTAACTGTGTAGTTTTGTGTTCACAAAACAAAAATACATAAATAATACAATTAAATAATAAATAAAAGAATATGACTGCATTGGAATTTTAGAGGGCAAAATTCACAAAAATGAGTACAGTGTAAAAGGTCACAGTAGTAGACTATACAAACATACAAATAGCCTAATAATAATAATAATGTTAATATAGGTTATAAAATGATGGGTGAAGTCAGCTAAAATGGGCTTTCAGGTCAAATGGGCAAAATAAGGTTGTAGCATAATATCTCTTTAAATATTTATAGTCAGTCACAATAACTGATCTTAATTGCATTGTTGCTTGTTGACATGTTACAATAATTTTGATTAGCCTGAGTTTCTTAAGGCGGGCTTGTCAGAGAAATTGTGAGGTAAATGAGCCTGACATGAATTTCATTCATCACCAATAAGGGTACTAAAGCAATCATACATTACCAACAAGGCAAAGGTTTATGAACAATGTTTTGGCATGCTCTTTCATATAGAACAGTTTAATTTTAAAAAGTGTGGCTGGTTATGCTAAAATGGGCTGCATACACACATACACATTTGAACACAGAAATTGAGAGTGGTTTATTGTCCAAGATATGCATTTAAAATCTAGTCTTAAAAAAATACAAACACAAAAATTATCAGTCAAAAAATTTTGAACAGGGAGATTTTAATTTTTTTAAATATTGAAATATTTTTGCTATTTCAAATAACTGTTTTCTATTTAAATATAATTTAAAATGTATTTTATTTCCTGTGATCAAAGCTAAATTTCTAATATTCTGATATGCTAAATAAACTTTTTTTGTTTAGTTGATTTTTTTTTTTTCAGGATTCTTTGATGAATGGAAAGATCAGTATTTAAATAAAAAGCTTTTGTAACATTATAGACTCTACCATCCATTTTAAATAGTTAACATATTTAAAAAATTTCACTGTTTTGCTATGGCACAATAAAGACAATAGTGTCCATTTACTGTTAAAAAATAAAATGATTTCAGCTGAAATGACCTCTGTTGTTCTTTTTTATGTTGGCCCATTTTACCTGAATTTTGTTTTATAGCTCAAGAAGGTGCACTGATACTCTAACTCTCATATTTTGAAAACATTATCTAAAAATATATAAATATTTAAGAGACCCATGCTAATTTATATAAAAACAAAATATCATTATCATCATGCATAGCTTATTTGATGGTATTATAAGTCATTTACCAAAACGTGGCCCATTTTAGCTGACTTCACCCTATCGTTAAAGTGTAATAATCAGTAGGCTATTACATTAACTATAAAAATTGTATTGAGCTTATTTAACTCTAGATATAAAACATGTACCCGACCTATCGTTTATAATACAGACTTTAATAACAACTATGAATGTAGAAACAAAATATCAGCCACAATACAGCAGAACATTGACTGTCAAGAGAGCAAAAAATATATTTCTGAATATATTTCTGTATCCTCGAATTTAGATCTAGTTTAGATTTTTTAACACAATACAACATTCATATTGGTTGGCTTTTACGAAATGTTTAATAAAAACGATTAAAACTTCTGTAATTAATTATGTAATTAACAGCATGTAGCCTATTTTTGCATTTCAAAACTGCTGCAATACGTGATTATAACCAGAAGATGGAGCAATACGTTTTCCTCCACATTTCCATCCTGCAAATGCAATAATGACTGCCGTTATATATTCACTTAAATTACTGTGAACTCTAAAGAAACTGTTTTGAGTATATATTTTCACATATGACACATGACAAAAAAAAGTTACAAATCAAAAACATCTGTGATAAATATTTAAGTGAAACAAGCCTATTAAACACACAGTAGCCTATATTATATGGATCAAGAACGCTACTGGAGTAAATCTAGCAATAAATACTATTTGTTTTATATTTCTGAAACAACCGTAAAGTTTCATGTGAAATCTGCGCATGGCAACTAGCAGCCGTGGCGCGCTCCCTATGGAGGATGTGGCGAGCTGAGATGCTTAACGGAACCGTGAGGACTCCGCCGTCACGCGCCGCCGGCGCACACTTCAGCCTGCGGACATCAACACAGCTGCGGAATAAACACACACACACGCCCCGGTAATGGCGGATGAACGGTAAGATTGCGCATGTGGGCATGTGATGAAACTGCAAGACTCTAACATCAGTATCAGATCCGATGCCTTTACATTCACATTCACAAACAATCAAATTTAATTCTTATTATCTGAATCTTGAATTTATAGTAGAGTGTTAGGCTACTGAAACTCTAAGTGATCGTATCAGGCCAGAAGAGAACCCCATGGAAGGCCTAACGGCCACTTTCAGAATTATTATTATTATTTTTTTTAATATAAATAAATATAAAAACCAATGTAGTGTCAAAGCACTGGCTTCTTTCTACCAATGCCACCTTCACATTTACAAACTTTAATTTTGAACTTCCCATTTGACCATGTCGTTTACCTACCCTTCGTTTTAGTATGCAAAATTATACAAGCCCTAATTCTGCTTTTGAAGGCGTATCAATTATACGTCAGCATCTCAATTACACGTCAGCATCATCACCTGTAGATGAAGCCCATCGGCTTCCTGCTGCAGAACCGCGTCACACACTGACGTCATTGCGCTGTTTGATCGCCAGAGGGCGCTGCTGGACGGAGAGTCTTGAGTACTGTAACCTTGACAAAGCAGACCGAACCACAATATGATATGTTTTTATTTGGCCTTACAAGATGAAGATACGCCAGCTAGTCATTTGGATTTAATTAGGCTACACTTAAAATAAATATATCCAACGACCTTTAATTTGCTATTTTCCTTGTCGGGATTTTTTCTTGAATTTAAGGCATGTTCACACAAAATGGCTGCCAATCGGAGCCCGCCGTTCAGTCATGTGTGTTAGAATATAAATATTATTAAAAATCCTCACTGAAAAAGCACACGCGAAGCATTAATGGTGGTTTATTTGAATACATGCTGGTTATTTGACTTGACCAGTTTAAACAAATCGAACTATTTAACTCTTAATGTTCTAATTATTTCATTTGTTTACAAGTAACATTGAATGTTGCACTGACGTAGACATTCATTTTTGCTTTTCTGTAAACGTTTACAGAAAAGTTAGCCACTTTTAAAATCCTGTAGTACTATTAAAAGATGACCACACTCTCCTTTCCTTTTAATCCCCCCAACAGGTAGCCTATTTGACGGGATATTTTGACGTTGATGAACTTTTTACAAAGATTGTCAGATGTTTTCTAAAAAGTTTCGTTTTTATTATCCACATCAGTCTGGATTTGAAACTATATCTTCACATCATATAAGGTATAGAAGTTCATCTTTTTTCCCTTTCTTTTTTTTTCTAGCCAACTGTTGAACTGCTGAAAGGCATCACTTTATTAAAACACCCGTAAATAATAATTAGCCTATTTAAATATTTCCCTCAGTGTGTCTAAAATCAAAGCGCGTGCTTGCGCGCTCGTTCCCGAGTTCATTATTCGAGAATTGGATTAAAGGAGACATTTAAACTCTTCTTACATTTCACTGGCGTTATGAAATATTTATACTGGAAAATTCTTCCATTCTGCACAAATGAACGCGCCACGAGCAGCACAAACAAAACTAAAACAAACGAGTCTGAAACCTACCAAATAGGCTACGTTTCTTTTTTTTTTGTCAAGATGTTCTTTAAAAATATCCTAATCATATTTTGACTCCTTCACAGGCTCATACACGGAGCAAATAGCTACTCCATGGCATGCACTCCATCTCGGGTGAGTCTGAATTGTGAATTATGAATTGTGTCTGAAATAAAGATATGAACATAAAAGCTAACAATAATATCCTCTCGAAACCGTCACAGTAACATGATCATAGCTGGAATATGAGTTAAACGGGCGAAAATACGTCGTCAGGTCCTTTTCACAGGAAAGACGGAGAGGAAAATAATCTTGAATGCTTCTTCATACTTCCGTCTGACGTCATGGTTTAATTGTGACGTAATAAAGGAGCGTTCATGCGGAATCAGCCGCAGACATGATTAACCCACATCTTACTATTTTATAAGGAATGTGTTGCAAGCTGTTAAAATGTTAAGAGTGCTTATAAAATATTTGTAATGTATTCATTGTTACCTGTTGAGTATTAGCTCTTTTGCAGTGAAAATAACATTCAGACAATTCAGCATCTCATTCATCGATGTTTTTTTATCATAATTAATACACATTTATTAATAAATACAAGCTTTCAGCTTAGTTCAAGCGGTCATTTTAATGTACAGAAATTGAGCAAAAAATATTAACTTTTAGCTTAAGAAAACGAAAAGCGTAAAAAACACTGTGGCTGATAATAACCTGAAATCTAATAAAGTTTTTAATAAAAACGAAAAATATATGTACAACATATCCAGTGTAAAGACTGGCTAAAGAAACAACTGTTCATCTCGCTGTCTCAAAACTTTTTGTTTGACAAAATGCGCCAAAATCACGACAAAGACTTATATTTAGACTATGCTTGAGATGTGATAATTAGGAAACTTAATTGGAATCATTTCTCCTCTATTCTCTATTTTAACTTTTCAGATCATCATTAGTAGGCTACACATAAAAGTGATTTCAAAAGTATGTGACTGGGTCAAAACTTTTTTTTTAAATTATTATTAGTTTTTATTATAATTCGATTATCGTGTCTGTTTAGAATATAATAAGTCCTTACCTTATAATGAAAGCATAAATGTAATGGTCTTTATCAGAAAGATTGATGCATCAGCAGCCTTCACATGAAAAACTGAGAAGGATGCATTTAAAAAAAAAAACTCCTCCCGCATACTTGGATATTTACTTCGGATTAGTTTTGAATAAAAAAAACCGATCGGGGTTGTGTTGGCTTCGGATGATAATTTCGGAGAAATGGAGGAAATGACGGAATGCAGCATTAAACCAGAAGAAATGAGAAGAGCTGAAGAAACTCTATTGTTAAACTCTATTGACAACCATGCGTTTCCTCGGGGGTCGGCTGGTGGGGGTGGGTGAGGTGAAGGTATGCTCAATACATCCAAACAGACCCTCCAATCTGTTGGTTTTGTAAGCAAAAAGCATCTCTGTAAGCCTTCTGTTGTAAAATCACTTTATTGATTAATTAAACTGGTATCTTGCCTCCTAGCAACGTTGAGAAATTTATTTCTATTGGATTAGTTTAATTTAAGATTAAACGAATATCTTCCTATTCACTTTGGAGGGAAAGACTAAATCATTGGCCAATCTCAACAGCCAAGGGAGTGTTTTCAGTCTGTGTTTTAAAGTGAAATGCACTTAAATGAACATGTTAATTGGTGATGTTTTGCATTTCAGTTGCACCTACTTGCATTGTCCTGATTTAAAAGATCATTTCACTTGTGGAAAACATTTTTCTGGTGTTGGATTATGAGTTTGGGTTTGAAGAATTATTGTCTAAACTTTCTCTGACAGAGTTTGGATAGTTTCTTTAAAAAGATATCAAGAGATCCTTCAAACGTTACATGTTGAAAGTTTAACTCTTGCTTAGTGGTTTATGAACATTTCAGGATTTAAACAGCTGAACTGAACACGTGCAATTTAAATGCAGACCAATATTTACTGTTTAATCTCCTTTAATCATACATTTACATATAATTTGTATTACAGAAATCATGGACTTAAACAAATTAAGCAAACGCGTTCATGACTGTTATAGGTAGCCTATTTGATATGTCTATGTGGATTTTATATGAAAGTTTTTTGTGTTATTCAATCCAGCATTAAAGTCAACAGGTCAAAATCAATTAGCTAACAGTTTTATGTAATGTCCATCAGAAATAAAAATGTCAAGTTTTAATAACCTGCTGATGATTTAAGCTTCGCTCTTTCTTCTGTTTTATTTTCTAAACTCAACAGTCACAAGCGATTTTTTTCCCCATTAATCATTATTCTTTAGTAGCCTATTGTTGATTTAAATAATTTTTCTAAAGTTATTGGGAGAATTTTTGCGTTTCCGGTAGACATAAAGCACAGAGTAACTTCTTTATTTACATGTCTGTCCTGGAACGTCCTTGCTTTGATGCTTGCGAACTTTAACGGGATCATACGGGGACATTTAGGGTGTGTCCGTGTCCTCGTGGGACGTGTTATCCGGAGCTCGCGGGGCCGTTTTATGAATGGTGGATGTGAAACCTTCGTGCAGGAAATGAGAAACTCCATAACATCTGACACCGGTGACCAGATCCGTGACCTGCGCCGTAATGGCACGACCACCATCCATCTCTTCCACACACCAGCAAACACACACAGCATCTCCGACAGCAGAACTGGCGCAGGGGGGTGGGGGGATTGGGGGCAGGGGTGAATTCCGGAGGGTGGTCTGCGGATGGATGGGTGGGTGGGGGTGGGTGAAAATGGGCGGAGCATATAAGCAATGGGGGTAGTTTTCGATTCATTCCTCCAATGTGTTTTTCCTCTGGCTCAAAGACAGAAAAACATCCTCTTGCCAAGGCGTCAGGTTTGATCACGAGGTTTTCAGAAACGTTTACTGAACGAATTTCTTGTAGAAACGAAAACATTACGTTGTTATTACAGGAGACAATTATTTCAGATGTCAGTTGCAGCTTATTTCCCCCTTCTTTTTTTTTCATTTCAACTTTTTGGTTTAATGCACATTTGAATACATTTTTTTGTGAACAGATCACTCAGATACAATTCAAAAGAATACAATAAGCACTGAAACAGAACGAGTTTGTGGAAGAAAGACTGAATTTCATCCGTTCCATTTTTACATTTTCAGAACATTCCATTACATGTTGGGTTCAAAGCAATGCTTGTTTGTTTACCATGTTTTATCACTTTATATAAGCTACTGAAAAAAGTGGGGTTATTTACTAGTTGAATCAACAGATCATGTAGTTTGAAGGCAAAATATATTTATACTGTTATAATACACTTATTTGATGTTTGTTCTGTCTAGACGTGCACTGATGTAAATATCCTCATCTATATATTTTCAAGTGCGCGAAGCTCATGTAACCCAGAAAATTCTCATTGACGTTTGTGCAGCAAACAACACATGCAACAATTTTTTTTCATGAATTTTAAAAAGATACCAAATGGATGCAGAATAAACATTTACCTCTTTTTGGTTAAAGACATAAAGATATAACTTTAAAACAAATTAATATAATAAAAAGGCAAACGATTTTTAGTCTACAGTTTAATGGAACAGATACACTTATAGAAAAACCAATACCCTCTGTATAAAGAAATCAATTCTGGAAAACTTTTGTGTTGGATTTCGCTACAACAAGCGAGAACATTGAAAATGAAGTTTTGTAGACAATGAAGTATAATGACTTTGGTCACCAGCGGTTGTAATTTGGTTACATAACGCATCATTAAATTGTTACATATATAGCCTAGTAAATGAAAAAAAAAACTAAAATGCTGGACTTTTAATTGCCCCTCGAATGACTTCCAGAACACTCACAAAACATGTTAACGCGTTAAAAAACTGAACCTGTTCAAACGGAGATGCTTTTACGTGACGCAGCAGTAGAGCTCGAAGTCCAGCCCGGTTCTGAGTCCGTACCCTCTCCCGGGCTCACGGAGGAGTCACGTGTGCAGTGCTGAGAGCGAGCGAATGAGAAACGGAGAGCGAGAGAGAGAGAGAAAGAGCGAATGTGCGAGGGAGGGAAAGAGAGAGGGGATAGATGTTAAAACAGACATGAGAAAATATCCAAAAAGGAGACGCACGCCGTACCATGCGCGCTAAATTTGTGCCCGTTGGAAATCGGGATGTCGGATCGACGGTGACGCGCATCACCCCATTTCACGGAGGAAACGATTTCGCTGGAACTTTGGAACGGAGGGTCCGCGGGGAAACATGGCCGAAGGTTACAATGCTTTTTTATTTTTTTTTATTTTAACATCTCTTTTCACATTCAGATGGAAACTCGTGTTGTCCGCCGTGCTTTGTTTACGTTGTCTGTACGTGTGATGAAGAGCCGTTTGAACCAGCGGTAGTGTGGGGGGTGGGAGGGTAACGTGTGCACACCTGCCCCACGCCAGGCCGTATACATAGCCTACGGTAAACGAGATGTAGCCTATTACGATTACAAGAAGTTACATAGTAGGCCTACCTATAGCTACTAACTAAGGGGCATTGAGCAATCGCAATGCACTGCGCCTTCCCGTAGCTCTACTTCTCATTGAGTTTCTCCAGTTTTCCAGAAAGGTGGGGGGTAGACAAGGATGTAAGTGTATATATACAAGGTTAAGGGACCAAAATTTAAAAGTCTAAGAGTCTATCATTGGAAACCCATATAGCTACTGATTGATTATAAAGAAAAGGGGAGTCTAGTGGTGGTTAAGGCCCTGATTGTAGACACATTGTTGCATTGAACGCATGTTGTTGAGTAGTAATGGGGGATTTCCATCAGAAACGTTGCCCACGCAGTATAAAGTATAAGGTACATCTCATGAACGAGCACCACACATCATGGGCTTTTCTCCCTTGACCGCACAGGGCCGCGCAGAGGTGGCGGGTCGGACCCCGTCAGGACTCCGCCGCAGATTCTGTCAGGCTCCGGTTACTGCAAGTGGTTTAATGTCCGCATGGGGTTTGGATTTATATCGATGACCAGCAGCGAGGGGAAGCCAGTGGACCCTCCACTAGACGTGTTCGTCCACCAAGTAAGTCCAACAATGCATGTGCTGGGTTTCAGCCGTTCAGCTCCTCTGAATCTTTTCCACGTTATCTGTCGCATCTCATTGACATCAGCAGATGTGCTCAGAGGTTAACATGCGCTTGTGTTTTCATCCCAACACTTTAAGAACGCCAAAAACATATCTTTACTCTCCATTGATATCATCTCATGAACGCAGTATAAGTATTAAACACGGATGCAGTTCTTACAAGAACACGAAAAGACTTCATTAGGAAGAGGAAAGCTAGATTAGCCTATGGCATTGGCGTTTATTCGCCCTATGCTCACAGGAACATGTCTGATAAACCTGCCAAAATGTCGGAAAATGTGTCAGACGGAGCACGCGATGCCCAGATCGCGTTCACAACCAGACTTTTGACGAACGGCGAGCGATTTCGGTGTGAACCGTTGTACTGAACATCATGTGCTCTCGTGTTTACATGGGTGTAGTTCAGCCCCCCTTTCACAAGATTTCGTCTTCTTCTCTTGGACATTCAGAGCTTAATCAATGCAGACACATGTTCTAAACCGGAAATTATCTCCTTTCATCATTCTCCAGGCTTTGAACAGCAACTTAAAACATCATACGCAGATTTTCAGAACAAAAGCAGAGGTTTCTTCTGAATTCTGTTAGCACTCGAGCTCACCTCACTGTTGTTTGCTGTCGGTTTTGCTGCTTTGTTACATTGTGTTCATGTTATCTGTTGGTGATGATATTGTCAAGCAGTGTTGTCTACTGCTGCATGTTAATGAGATGTTAAAATGATTCCTGACTTAACATTTCCATTGTTACAAAACACATCTGCATAATCATTTAATTCAGTAACGCAACAGCTGTAGTTTGCAAAGGATACACATGGTGATTTTTTTCTATCTATCTATCTATCTATCTATCTATATATCTATCTATCTATCTATCTATCTATCTGTCATATTTTTTAAATAATTTGATACGTAAATGTCTTACGTTACTGATCATAGTGCATTACTTTTATGAATTCAACAATGCTTTAATAATCTTTTATTGTGTTTAAATGAATAACAATTGCTCAACAGTTTTCAAGTAAAAAAATATGTATTCATCTTGTGATTGGTGTTTTAAAGGATATATTAGACATGGCTTTTGTTTAAAAGATTGAATTATGTTGCATTATAGTTTCAAATTTCTGAATTAGCACAGTTAAGGAATTTGATAAGCAAAATAAAAATATGCATTCTAAATGTATACAGAATTATTTAAAAATGATTTGAAACATAAAGTTTTACATTGTTATCTGCAAGATTTTCATATTTCATTTAAATTTCAGAACTTGGTTGTTGGTGCGTTTTTTCTTTTTTTGTGCATGAGCTTAAACATGAACCTCTTGTGCTAGTATCCCCTAAACCTCAGTGCATTCTGGGAAATGCAGTTCTCAAAAAAGACAAACAGCAGCCAGAGATACAGTCAGAATGCCACTGAGTTAAATGGTGTATTTATAGCAATTGTAAAATATATATAAAATAATGAATGCAAAAGGTTAGAATTGAGCAGGTTGAAATAGTTGCATATTCAGGTTAAAAATTCTGTCTTTATGTTAAATCTTGATATGAAATCTGTGTATATAAGTTAAGCATGGAACATTTCCTACCATGCATTGGAGTAGTTACTGAAAGAACGTCTTGTACTACTGATAAAACAGTTCTTCTGATAAGCATGAAGTAAACAATTGCATGCATTTGGAAACCGAAGCCTGCTTTTTCCTCATAGCTCAAGCATGGGAAAGTGCATTGATTAGAGTCATGTTTGTCATCTGAATGATCTGTTTGGTTTATTTTTGTATGCAGTCAATCCTGTGTTTCATTTTACTGTATATGAAAACCCTGAAACCAGAAAACACACTGGCTCCTGACACATACATCAATATCTGGATGATATTTAAATTTGCTGTTTTTTACTTGTACATTTACTTTTGTAGATTATCTTGTCAGTACAGTGTTGCATGAGCAAAATATCATATTTTTTACTCATCTAAGCAAGCAAATTATTAGCTAATAATATCAAAATGCTTATGATATGTTTGTCTGTCAGGAATTAGCCAGAGTATTCACTTATGGCAGCATTAATTTGCTTAATTATTTGCATGTTTTGAACCCTGGAGTTAATTTTAGCATTATGCAGAAGCAGATCATGATGTTGAGGCTGGCTTGTGTGTGTCTGTGTGTGTTAGACAGACTAATGACACCAGCAGCTGTAATGTCTCTAATAAAGATTTGCGTTTGGTTGCTATGCAAAGGTTTATTTGGGTTCTTTGTGTCAGAATGCTGCACGTACATGTGCCTTCATGCTACATTTAAAATGAAAAAGCTTTTATGCTGCGCAGGGTGTGTGTTTGTGTTGTTTAGGATGTGCAGCCGTTGTGCAGTGTGTGTGTGATAAGCAGAGTGTGTACAGCTGATTATTCTGTCTGTGTGTGTGTCTAAACCTGATATTATGTATAGAAACAGAATGTTTCATTTGGCAGTTGGTCAAAAAGCGCCACATTTTTTACAAAAAAGAATGAACTGTGTGGTTTAGCACAATACATGTATGCATTTGACAGACGCTTTTATCCAGATTGTTATTGTTTTTTTTACCAGCTCATACAACCATGGAAATTGAACCTATGACCTCAGTGTAGCTATGCTTTGCTGTTTGCGTAACGTCTGCCTAAAAAAAATTGCTGTCTTGATGAGAAATTTTCAGCCAAAATGGTTTTTCATATAGGCTATATATATAGTGAAAGAGAGTTTATTTTTTTTACTTTTTTTTTATAACTTTTGAATGTAACTTTTCATATTTTATATATATATCATTGATCTGTCTGCTAAATTTAACTAAGTAAAAATTTATTTTATAGCTATGATATTGTAATTGTAAAATTAGTTATGAAATAAAAATCGTATGAATGAATCCGCATTACCTATGTAATCAGCATTATTTTATTAGTATTCATTAAAAAATCTCTTGTTGACATAAAAGCTGATTGAAATATTTTATTCAATCAGATGTCTTATTTGAAAATAATTATAACTGTTTCTATTTTGAATTTAGTTTTTTTTTTTTTTTGTTCATGACAGCCAAAACTATTAGTATCATATCAAGGAAGTAATATGAGATAACATAGGTTATTATTGTTTTTCAACTGGCACCAGTTCCAACTCTACTATGTTAAATTTAATCTTTAAAGTTTGTTATATATTAAATTTGTGGATTCCGTCATCATTAAAATGCAAATAATAGTTGCATATTCCTTGTTGCATCTGAAATTGGGTGTTATACTCTCTAAAGGTGTAACAATGAATAGTATTATAACTGTGGTTAGAGTTATCACAAAATGCATTATAAGGTGCTTTGCAATGTATAATTATTGCATTAAAATACTTTTATAATGCATTAAATATAAAGGCTTTAAGTGTCACCGTTGTTACATTACCCTCCTTAATACAACCAGTAAATCAATACAGTATCCTGTAGAAGCAGTACCAGTGTTTCTGACAAATCCATGAACCTTTTGTGTCAATCCAGGACAGGAAAGTGTGTGAATAAGAAGAAAAGAGAATGCATTTGTGTGTGTTTTTGTTTGTATGTGTAAAGAGGTTTTTAGTGCATGTGTGTGTGTGTGTGTGTGTGTGTGTGTGGTGGGGGGTTGGGGTCCTCTAACATTCTTTAAAAGAGGAATTTCTTTAAAGACAAAAAAGGGAAAGGAGGCGTGGCTTCGGCCGGCCCTCACACTCCGAATCAACGCACTGCAGTGTGTGTTTCATTAGGAGCTTTGTGTTTGATTTTCCCGAATGCTGCACCTCCTGCAGTGTGTGTGTGTGTGTGTGTGTGTGTGTGTGTGAGTCTAACTGCACGAATGCATGTTGTTTATGTATAATGCGTGTCGCTGTGTCTCGATCATTTATGGTGTTTATGCACTATTAAAAATGATGGTTCAGTAAAGAACCTTAAACATCCATGAAACCTTTCCATTGCACAAAAATATTCTTTAAAAATAAATAAAAGGGTTTAAAATAAATGTTAGATAAAAATGATTAAATTTAAGAACCTGCTGAAAGGTTCTTTTGGAGTTTTTTTTATTTTTAATATTTTTATTTTTAATTTGAATTAGGTGTAATTTTTTTTAACAGTGTTTTTGTATTGCTGTTTGTGGAAGCTTTATTTATCAATCTCCAGAAGTGAGCTAAATCTGATAAAGCTTCTGCTGTCATTTCCCTCAACGAGAAATGTTTAACAAATACGGTTTTTGAGATATAACTTGTTTTAATTTTATTATATTGATTTTGAAATAAAAGAACTTGATTACACTGGGCTGCAATACAAACTTGTATTATACCTCTAGAGGTTCTGATTGTAAAAGTAGCAAGACTCTTAAAAAAGTAAAGCTTCCAATTAGGGGTTTTCACAGCAATGCATAGAATAACCATTTTGGGTTCCCAAAAGAGCCTTTCAGTGAACAGTTCTTAAAAGAACCATTTTGTCTTAGTGTGAAGAACATTTTTCCACTTTAAAGAACCTTTGGAGTGAAGGAAAGGTTCCATGGATGTTAAAGGTTCTTCATGGAGGCATCAATGCCAGTATAAAACCTTTATTTTGGAGACTGTATGACTTAAAATGATATGAATTAACTGACAGGTTGAAGTTTTTAAATATGTAATTCAAACTTCTTTAAATCAAGCAAGCTGACATGAATTTCACATGTATATTATATATCTGCATGTAAAATCTTTGATCTAAGACTTATTATAATTTAGGTTTACAATCACAGGTTTATCAGACCTGTTGGATGCATACATTTATAAACATTTGTGCTCTGTAACATAAAAAGTGAATACGGATGTGTTGTCATTTAAGGAAGTGTTATCCTTCTTGATTTACACAATAACAACAGTTACAGATCGTGTACATGAGTGTGTCAGTTGAAGTTAATTTTGTAAGTATCGTTTATATTCTTGTTAGTATCATACTGTAATTTCATCAGTGTAGACAAAATGTTTAGTGTGATACAAACCAACTAGTCAAATCCCTACTTAATACTTTTTTCATTTTGCTGGTTTTGTAAGTTAAAGGGATTTTACAAAAGCCTAACATGAAATTTTGTTTTAAATATTTTGATTAGAGAGAGAAAAAAATGTAGGAGCACTTGGTAATTTAGGTTTTTGTTGCAATGTTTTTCATTTTTATTATTTTAGAAGTGCATAACGCACCACAAAAATAATATCTGCTCAAACTAAGGTTTATTTAAAAATCAGTGTACTCACAATTTCATCTAATAATATTGCATTTGTATGCATTTGTTCTTATTTTCTATTTCCTGTTGTGATAGTAATTGTGACAAAACAGAAACATTATTTTATCTTTAAAATTATGTTATACTGTGTTTAATATATTATCTAGTATGTTATTAATTAATTTTCAGTTTATTTAGAAATGACAGAAATTACATTAATTTTCAGTTTTCTCCTTCATTGTCTTTAATATTTTTTCTCGCTCTCTTCACCTTGTTTTGTTCACTTTCATTGTTCAGTTGATTTCTCATCTCAACCGCAAGCTGCAGGTCACATGACTTCCTCCTTCTGCTCTGCCCATATTTGGAGTGTGTGTGTGGGCGGAGCCAGCTGCATATCTGACACAAACAAACGCTCACTTTCCAAGAGTTCACTCATAGCTTTTTGTAGTAATGACATCTAATGACTGTAATAATTGGTTTAAGTTTTATATAGATTTTATTTCTTATTGTTAACACTTCAGAATAGGGAACATGTATAAGAGTTTTCCTCAAATAAACTCCTAATCTGCTGCTTATTAATAGTTTGTAAGGTAGTTGTTAGATTTAGGTTAAGGGATCTAGAACATGGTCATTCAGAAAAAGGCATTAGTATGTGCCTATAAGAACAAAACAAAAACAGCCAATGTGCTAGTAATAGTTAATAGTGAGAATTTTACCTTATTTTGTATTTTTTATTTAATAACATTTTTAATAATCTAATTTTGAGACTTTTATTAATACTGGGCTCTCACTGGTTGAATTGGTTCTTGAATGCAATAAAAAAAGGGTTCTGTATTGGGTACTGTCTTATTTCGTTAGTTTAATTTTAGAACTTGATTTCCATTTGCTTGTATTTCTATATTTTTTTTAATACGCAAACTTTCAGCGAAAATAGTTAAGCTATATTGGTGTGTTTTATTATAATGAATAAACACAAAAAGTAACAAAAAAAATCCTGACAAACAAATGTAAACTGTAGTTCTGATTCCGTTTTTATTTATTTCCTGTGCATATGTTTTATTTTCAAGATTCATCATAATACAAACAGACACAAACATAAATATCTAAATTGTTTTTTTGAAATTAAATTGTTTCTATTCTTTTCCCTATAGATTTTCATTCTGTAGATTCACACGCCTTTTTAAACAATACAAGCATCCTCAAAGGCATTTTTAAAATGTAAAAATAAATATAGTTCTATTAGATGAAACTCGACCATGTGCACTTTATACACACACACACACACACACACACACACACACACACTCAGAGCTCATATCCGGCTGCTATCAAGAGTGTGTGTGGAGTGATGTAGTGTGTGTCAGCAGATCAAATACTGCTTGTGCGTCTTGTAGTCAGTGCAGAAGTGTGTTGTTAATTTAACGCAGGGAAACGGGATGCCTGTGTGTGTTTGAAGGGGGTTGGGCAGAGGTCAGAGGTCACTGTGAAGGATGGAAACATGTGGAGGAGGGGTGATGTGCGATACGTCCGGCCCTTTGGTGGCGCTCTCCTTATTTCTCGCTCCTGCTTTCTGTCTTCCGTCTCTTGTGTTTCTGCTTTTTTTTCTGCAATGAGCAGAACAATGTGACACGCATCTTCTCCTGTGCTCATGCATTAGATTTCTTAATTGTGCTTTATTGGATGAATTCAGACATCAGAAACGTGTATGCTGCTGCCTCATCTTCCTGTTTGCAGTGCTTCTCTCTGAACTTTGACCTGCAAATATAAGCACACACTTAGTTTAGAAATCAAAAAGAAATTTGCACTCAGAAATTACTAGTAAATCTCACAATTAATTACGAACAACCAAGAAACACATTGAATTACACATGCAGTTATAAAGTAGAAAGACTAAAGACTGGTTTTTAATCAATTCATTAATTCTAAATGTTATTTGATATTATTTTAAACGTCATATGCATTGAATATCCTAAAATCTTTATTTATCAATTTCAGTTTAATCACATTTCAGAACAGAGCACTGGTTAGCCTTTATTAAAGAAAAATTTTAAAACATTTATTTACTATTTACTCAAATATTTATGAATGGAAAGTGTATACAGTTTTTTTACAGATCCTGATAGAAATAGAGTAAAAATATAGATAGAAAGAAAAAAGTTAGAAAGAAAGAAAAGGGATAGAAAAAAATGAATGAACAAAGAAAGAAAAAAGATAGGAGAAAGAAAGAAAAGATGAACAATCAGTAACACTGGATTAAAACCTGACAAATTTTTATTCTATGATTTGATAATGTTAATATTTAATTGCATTAATAGGCAAAATAATATATAACTGTATTAATAGGCAATTAATACAAACAAAATATTAAAGGTAATTCATATTAATATTAATGACTGATTCACATATTTTTGCTTCATTTCTACTAACAGGTAGAAATATTTGTTTATCCAAAATAATAATCCAAATAAATTAAATTAATTATTTTCTTTAATTTATTTGTGTGTGTGTGTGTGTTTACCAACATCTAATTCCATTAACAGTTTTTTGCTGTTTAGATTGATATTTCAATAGAAAATATCTAATATATGTGCGTGGGAATGGTTTTGCTCCTGGTTTTCGCATAAATGTACTTCTCTCTTATGCTGTGGATTTTTTATTTCTCCACATCGTAAATGTTAAATCAGAATGATTTGTGCCTTTATGTTAATTAAGAGCAATTGAATGCATTAATTTTCCACACGGCTGAATTGAACAGGACAAAAACGAATCGGTGAGAGCTGATTTACAGAAACAAATGTAGAGCTGAAGACACTGTGTGTTTACTGGTCATTCCTCAGTCCAGATGTGAATGCAGTGCTGAAATCTAGATATTCATCTTTTCAAAAAGTCCAATTTAACCGAGATGTTAACTTGAGCGTGTCAGTTTTCTGTCTGATGTGGGGGTGTTGATCTATTGACTTTCCATAAACGTTAAAGTAAATGATGAGAATGCACGTCAGCTGCGCTTTACCTCTTGCATTTGATTCGTGCATTATCTTACTGCTGTTTTAATTACTTGAATAATTGAAATGTAAATCAGATGATCATCTAGTGACAATACCATAGAGAGAGTTTTCTGTAGCTGCGAGAATAAGCAACTTTTTATTAGTATCCATCGGAAAGCTCACAGTGTAAAATTGATGAAAAATTGATTTATAAAATCACAAGTAAATATAACAGATACATATTCAGTATTTGCTGTGTTTTTTGGCGTAATCGTATTCCAGATCTTATCTGTGATCTGTGTGTTTTGTTGTAGTATATGTGAACAATAAATTAATCACAGTAAATCAGCTCTAATGTGTGATGAAACCATTAGAAAAAATGCTCAATTTCAAATGAACAGATTTGTGGTTATTTAATACAATTTCACTTTAATCAACAGACTTCATTGCTTTTGTAATTTCTGATCTTTTGTCAAGAGTCAGTGCTTTGCAATCTTCTGAATTGAAGGATGGATTTAAATCGAGTACTAAACACACTGGTCACATTATGTTAACTGTGAATAATAGATTGGATGAATTGCTTCTGATGGTCTTTATTCTGCAGAATGATTCAATAGAAATGAACAGCGGTGGATTAAAGTCTTTTCTGGCGTTGTGCTTTGTGTAGAGGTTTTTTGAATTCATTTTCACTGATTAAAAACTATGATTCACACTATGATTTACTGTAAAAGACTACTTATTTTAGTCATTATTTTTATGTATTTGCACAGAGCATCTTTGTATGACAGATGATTATGATATTAATCATGTAGAAACTGTAACAAATATCAGTCATCATGTGCTTATTTCGATTTTGAATGGTCTTTTATTAAAGTATCTACATTTTCACTATTAACTTTTACATGTAATAAAATCGAATTCAATGTTAAACTAGAAGATGAATTAGATTTTGTCATGGGGCAGATATTGAATGGTGTTATTTGGTTTATTCTTTGCTATTTTTAGGATTTTCACATTCTTCTTTAAATAGAAGAAATAGTTTTTAAAATTGTGCATTTTATGCAAGAAACTTGATTAAATGTGCTTTCAAATATTACTTTATTAATGCAAATGTGTGGAGATCAGTAGTTCAAATCAAACTTTATATAGCTTTTCTTTTATAGTACTTAAATCCTTCTCTTGAACCATATAAATATCTTGCTCTCTGTTATGGATTATTATATGACATGAAAATAAAATAATTTAATTTTTTATATTAAAATTGTTGGCTCCTAACTAGGAATCAAATGTATTAAATTCTGGCAGGTGGCAGTTTTTCTTCAAATAGTTAAATAAATAAAAAATCAGGCATCAAAATGAGTTTTTGATTTCATTTAATTTTCAATTGTACATTTTATGCCAGATCAAATGTGTTTTTTAACAGTGCTTTTGGGGTGAAATTGACAGAATACAAATTGTTGTTATTTCTAGTAAATCTTCTTTTTAAACATCTATGATATCTTTCTCTTCCTGATCAACAGGAAATGTTCAAGATTTGATGGATATTTCTGTAGATATGATCAATCTGTTTGATATATATGTAAATATTTTAGAATTATTAGAATGTTTTTGTTTTTTGCTGTCAGGCAGCAGTTATAAACTAATATTTGTTCAGATTAAACAAAATAATTAAAATAAATTTACTTTATTTGCTTTTTGCTTATTCCTTAATATTCTGAGATTGGTTTAGTGCCTCAATCATCCGCTTTACTACAAATATTTAAATAAGCAAAATCAGTTTTCTCAAAATCAGTTTTTTAAGTTCAGTAATGATGTTCATAAAACTGTGCATTTAATGCAAGAAAAGTGATTGAATGTGTTTTTAAACCTTGCTCTTGTAATGCACATTTAATGTGATTTTGACAGATTGCTAGCTCTTGTTTTTTCTAGTAGAAAATCTCTCTTTTTAACATCTTTATATCAATCTCTCCCTGATTTTATAATATGCCATGAAATGTTCAATAGTCTGTGTTGATGTGACTGGTGTGTTTGATATTTATAAATATTTAGATGTTTATAGTTGATATAAGTGCATGTGTATCTGTATTAAAGTGTGTGTGTGTGTGTGTGTGTTCAGAGTAAGCTGGTGATGGAGGGCTTCAGGAGTTTACGGGAGGGCGAGCAGGTTGAATTCACCTTCAAGAGGTCGAGTAAAGGTCTGGAGTCTCTCAGGGTCACGGGGCCCGGCGGGGGCTCATGCTCGGGCAGTGACCGACGCCCCAAAGGGAAGGCCCCGCCCCTCAAACGCAAACCAAAGGGAGACCGGTGAGTGTGCTGAGCATGATGGGATATGTAGTTTAACATGTTTAGTTGCCATTTCTGTCATGAAACTGGGTTTATTCTGCATTCATTTAATAATAATAAACTGTAGATTAACTATAAATGGTATCTTCCCGGATGAATGTTTTTAGGTTTTATTCTTTATTATTCATAGCTTATCTTTAGCAGCTGCTGCCGTTTTCTTTTCTTTTTTTTATCTTTAGTTGGTTAAAAATACTTTTCAGAAGTCAAAATAAAATTTATTATTATTTATAATAATATCTGTATTGCTAAACTACTAGTGTTGTTTAGTAGCAGTGATTAATAATTAAAATAATTAATTAGTAAAAGATGATTTAAAGTCTTGATTACCATAATCAAAACCTACATTTTTCTTGTTTTCGATTTGTAAATTTATAAACATTTTAAGAGAAGAGATCTATGATATAGAAAAGACTTACGGTAAACAAATAACTGTCTATTAAGGTTTCATTTCTTAACCACATTACATGAACTTTAATAATGTTAAAACATTTTATGATCTAACGTTTAAACGCTTTTAAACTTGCACCGTGTGAACTAACATGAACATTTTTATCAACTAATATTAACTAAGGTTAATAAAAAGCTGTAAAACATATTTCTAATTATGAATTGATGTCAGAGAATGCATTAACTAATAATGTTAATAAACGAGATCTTATTGTGAAGTCTTAACAAAATTAATTGATTCTCTATTTTATATATTTTAAACGTTTTCAAATTCAAAATATACCTAGATTGCATGATAATAATAATAAATTGATATATGCATTAGAGCAAGGGAATTATATAACTACAAACTGCATTTACTTTAAAATATATTTCTTTATATAAAATAATTGATTTATTTATGATTAATTTGATAGTGCACAATTTTTAAGCAGACAGGATTATTTATCTTAAATCTTGTATTTCTGTCTTAGACAAGCATTTTCGCCAAATGCTTTCTGTTCATGACTCGCATTGATTGTGAGTCTGTCTTCTGCTTCCTGTTGCCATGGTGATCAGAGCAAAAAGAAAAAAAGCTTCCAAACTGAATAAGTCTTTTCAGTCTGTTGTGTTATTGCTATTTATAAGTATGTATATGTGTGTGGGTGAGCCGTTTATCATATAGTCTGTCACTATAGATGAGCTTACAAAAAACTAGACATCAGATGATGGAAGTTTTATTGAAGACGACTGTCAAAACTGAACTGATGATTAAAAATGCATTAAAGAAGATTTCTTTAAACTAATTAATCTGGTGCATTAGGACATGGTTCATGAAATTGGCTCAGAACGGGACCCTGCTAAATGCATTGCATCAATTTATTAATACTAATTGACTAAATCATTTTAAACATGGTAACTAATCAATGACAGTGTACATTTAACTAAAAAAAACTAATAGTTTTACGTCATTTTATCAGTTATTTTTACCTGTATTTTGAGTGAATACTGATGATTTGTAGCTAGAAATTCAAGATCATGTAATAATCATCTTAAATAGATGATCTTAATTAATCTTTTGTTTAGATTAATAGTTCATTATATTGAATAATTAAGTTTAACATTACTCTTTTTTTTTTGTATGGAGCCTAGATGCCATAAGAAAAATAATGCTGTCATTACGTGGTGTAAATTTAACTAAAAAGGCTTTCAGCTGATTTTATGTCATTGTTTTAATTTGAAGTACATCTTGCCTGTTTTTCAGATTTAAAGTTGAAGATTCAAGATCATGTAATAATCATCCTAAAAACAATCATTACTTTAATCTCTAGTTTAGATTTATAATTTGTTTTTTAATGAAATTCATGTAGTAATATTGAAATAATGCAATATTACAAAAATGCAAATAAAATATTTTATTTTTAATATTGCAACATTATATTTTCCTTGAATATTAGCTATTTATGTTTTTAGATGTGAATGTATGATGAGATTAAATTGGTAGATCAACATAATGATACAATATTTTTGTCAGTCACAAACTCTCGGGGTTTGTTTACTTCTTTTTTGCAGTTCAGCTGATGTCAGCTCAGTTTTGTGAAGTTTGTCAGTCTAGTATCAGCTCATAGAGTACAGCTGTGATGCTGTAGTTGATCCACGCCGCCACCTACAGGCGGAAAACAGCCAGTGCACACACAGACAAACACAAGTCCGCTTTAAACTAATATTTGTTTTTAGTTTTTTTTTTTTTTGTGGTTATTGTATGTTGGTTTCAAGCACCTGTTTAAAACCCTTCTAAATTAAAAGCTAACACTTTATTTTAAGATGACTTAGTTACACTTTACGTGTACTATAGTAATAACAGTAGATTATGCATTAAAATTACAATCAATTATACACTTTAGTATATGTAATTAAAATTACTCAGTACTTATTTAATTACACTGTAAAAACATCACCTTCAAGCAGACTGTAACCTATTAAAATAATTAAAACCCTTGTAATTCTTTAATAATTGCACTTTCCACAGAGCAGACCTGACTCACATTTCACTGCTGGTTATATATTCTCTATATAATCATGTATGTGACAAATAAAAATCTTCAATCTCTTGAAATGCAAATTTTCCCGTGCCTTTAAAAAAAAAAAAAATAAAAAAAATATATATATATATATATTTGTTCATTAAATATTATTTATTTTGGCCAAAACATTCAGTTTCCACTTCCATTCAGTTTTTTTTTTTTTTTTATCTTAAAATAATAGTTTTACCTGTAATGGATATTTACTCACATATATTTTAATACAGTTATGTTGTGATGATTTACTTAAGATAAACCTTCCAGTAACAATTTTTTCCCCCAAAATTAATATTCAATGAATAGTAAAAGAGCTCTCATATAAGAGGCATGTAACAGCTTTGTAAGAAATAATTTGCCTGTCAGCATTCAGATGTAATTTGCTATTATTACTATTATACAAAAATAGTGTATATGACGGCAGAATCCATCTTTCAGAATCAAGTATTCCTGAGAACAGTGTAATAATATACCCCCCCCCCCCCCTCTCTCTCTCTCCCTCACACACACACACACACACTCATACACACACTCATACACACACACACACACACACACACACACACATTAGTGGCTCTGAGAGATCTGATTCTCTATATTTAGAGCTGTAATGTTATTTCCTATTCTCTCGTTTCCATGCACTGGAATATCCTTGGCAACCGAAGGCTCCATGGTAACAAACATGGTTCCTGATAACAACTAGACAATTCCTCATGATCACAGTCACTCAGTTTCCTCAGATCTAACACAAGAGCTGGAACCATCTGCTTGCATCTCATTTGATTTTGTTGTGGCTATGAATGTGTTTTCGTTACATTTTAATGTAGGAATTACTGGGCCTATTAATGACTCCCATATGATTATTAAGACTATGCTTATTAAATATTGTAGCTATGACAACAAATAAAATGGTAATTGTTGAATGTTTGTATGAGGGATGTTTGTTATTGGAGGAAGTCTTGTCCTGTACTGCCCTCTAGTGAACGACACTGGGTTTGAGTCTCAGAGAAACACGTCCAGATCACATCTCATCCAAAAATGGAGAGAGACAGAGAGAAAATAAATAAATAAATAAATCTATATATATAAGCATTTTAGGAACAATATGGTTTTCTTTGCATATTATTTTCATAACAATTAAACAAATTTTCCTCCATAAATTAGCATAATAAAAAGCATTATTAAAAGTACAAACATGATGCAAATATACTTTATTTTTTAAATGCATATATTATTAATTTATTTGCATTCTGAATCTGGCAAATTGTATGTATCTTAATGGTCTTAAAAATAGGTTCCATTTTCTTTGTGCAAAATATAATGTCTGGTCTCAATCTCCTATAACATCATACTCAATCCATGCTTAAAAAATAACTTTGGTCGAAAGTTGGGAATAAATAATGTATCTTTAAATGTTTTTGAAGCCTCTTATGCTCACAAAAAATTTAAAGAACATGTTACAAAATAATAATGTTACAAAAGATTTCAATTTCAGATGAATGCACAAATGACTTCAGCATAGATAATAATCATAAATGATTCTTGAGCAGTAATTCATCATAATTGAATGATTTCTGAAGATCATGTGACACTGACTGAAGACTGGAGTAATGATGATGAAAATACAGCTGCACATCACAGAAATAAATTACATTTTAAAATATATTCAAATAGAAATCAGCTATTTTAAATTGTAATACTATTTCACAATTTGGATGTTTCTGCTGTATTTTTGATCAAATAAATATAGCCTTCGTGAGCAGAAGAGATTTCTTTCATTATTCCAAAGTTTTGACTAGTAGTGTGAGTGATCAAACTGATCAGCTGCACCAGAAGACAAGCAAGATAAGTCCTGTTTTATTTGATTTGTACAGTTTAGGAGTATCATTTCTATAATGCTTTGATATAACCAAGCATTTTTCATGCTTCTGTAGGTGTTATAACTGTGGAGGTCTGGACCACCACGCTAAAGAGTGTGGCCTTCCACCCCAGCCAAAGAAGTGTCACTACTGTCAGAGTGTCACACACATGGTGGCCCAGTGTCCCCACAAGAGGGCGCTGTCCCCCTCCACGTCTCAGGACCCCCAGCGCCCCTCCACCTCCGCTCAGTCCCAGGAAGAGGGGAGCCGGTCGGCCTCGTCCTCCTCTCCGGAGGAAGCATCTCAACAGGGGAGTCACTCCCAGCGCTGGAGGAAAAGCCGGGACTGAAAGCGACCGAAAGATTCCTCATCCAGACGAAGCTCAGACCCGAAATCATCTACCTCACAGAGGAGACCCTCCCTCCCTCCCTCCCTCTCTCCCTTCCTGTGCAGCTATGGTATCAGCCGATGGGGTCATGCGTGTACATGCGTGTTCTCACGGAGCAATCACAACAAACTCTGCGACTGGCGTGTGTGTGTGTGTGTGTGTGTGTCTGTCAATGAGCGAGTGTGTTAGAAGAACTAAAAATCACAAGACAAAATAGATTACATTTAGAAGAAGAACACGAACCAGTGTTTTAGATACTCGAGCATGAAGTCAACAGATGTTGCAGTTTTCAAACCATTTTACTTCCTTGATAGTCAAATGGGCTATTCCTTGAGTAAAAATGTTTGCCGTGTGCTGCATAAGTGACGCCAGTGAACTCGCTTCAGAGGAAAAGCAACTTAACATGATACATGTGTGATGAGAATTCACCCGAAAATGAAACCTTGCTGATAAAAATTTACTCCAAGTTTTTAGATGAGTTTTCTCTTCATCGGAACAGATTTGGAGAGATGTAGCATTACATTAGTTTCTCAGCAATGGATGCTCTGTAGTGAATGGGTGCCGTCAGAATGAGAGTCCAAACAGCTGATAAAAACATTACATTACAATTTCTCCAAATCCGTTCAGATGAAGAACCAAACTCGACTTCATCTTGGAGAGCCTGAGGGTTAGTAAAATGTAAGATTTCTTTCTTCTTACTTTAAGATCGGAAAAATGCATTAGGAAGTAAATATGATAAATTTTGATTTCATGTTGACTTTAAACCAGATTCAGACATAATGACAAAGAAAATAGCTCTGAATCAAGGCCCTCAGGGCATGGGACAGATGTATTTTGGCTGGGGGGGGGTTATAGTCACGCTCACTACATCCTAACAATAACATCATTATGGGGTAATGAGGATATTTGAATCCGTTTCGGTGTGTGTGGGTGTTTTTCTGATCAGGTGCTGTTAGCCAGAGTTTGAGATTAGACTGTAACAAGTGAAGACTAAAAGGTACATTAACTTCAGCCAGAGAGGACTAACTAACTGATTTAAATGTGTTGCCATTGTTTAGCTATACTGTAAAGCTGTTTTTGCTTTATCACAGACTGTTCCACAGCTCGCAGTGATAATTTAAGGCATTAATATATGGTGAAATATTCTAAGTGTTAGTGTAATTTATATAGAGCACATAGGCAGATGAAGTTGATTGTTTCTCGCTCTTGCATCTCATCCAGCTTCACTGAAAGCGATCAGCTTGTGAAGGACATGGTGCTGCGTTCAACATGGTCGGAATTACAGTAATCATAAAGCTTATTTTCACTACAGAATAAAAAATAAAAAAGGTAATTGTGACTTTTAATCTCATCAACTCTGGCTTATTTTCTTAGAAATGTGGAAAAAGACAGAACTATGAGATAAATAGTTGCTAACACTTTCATTTTGCTATTCCGTGGCAGAAATAAGCTTTCATAATAATGAGATTCTGCCTACAGAAAAGTTGTTCAAGTGTGTCATACTCTGAATTACAAAAAGGAAACTTTGAGATTCATAAAAGCCTTATTTTCTCTCACTTCCCCTTGTGACATCATGTAATAAGACCAGTGGCCTTAAAGGGATACTCCAACCCTAAATGAAAATGTTGTCATTAATCACTTACCCTCATGTCGTTCCAAACCCGTACAACCTTTGTTCGTCTTCAGAACACAATTTAAGATATTTTGGATGAAAACCGGGAGGCTTATGACTCCCATTGACTGCCAAGTAAATTACACTGTCAAGGTCCAGCAAAGTATGAAAGTCATCGTCAGAATAGTACTTCTTCCATCAGTGGTTCAAAAATAACGTTATGAAGCGACGACAACACTTTTTTTGTATTCAAAGAAAACAAAAATAACTCTTCTCCTCTGTGTCTCTCCACATCGCCATTGCACCATTTTGGAGAATATCTGCTGAATGCAAGCAAATCTAAAGTGTAAATACACATAGAAAACGTATAATTGTGTAGCGGCTGACACAAAAGAGCGTAAGCCGCTTGCGTTCAGCAGATGTTCTCCAAAATGCTGCAACGGTGAAGCGGATACAGTTACATTTTTGAGTATGAAGAGATTTTTATTGCTCTTTATTACGCATTTATTGACTAGTAGGATTTCCCTCTTGTCACTTTGGCATTACTGTAATTCTGATATAAAGGCAAGATTTAGCCATTGATTGATAGGAAGATTCGATCGAAAAGCTGTTTATCCCTTGGTCTGAGTAATATTCTGTTTGTCGATGATGGTTGTTGGGCGTTGAAGAATATTTACTAAAATGGTTTATCCTATTCTTGTCTTTCTGAAGCTGACCATTTAAACCTCATCCGAGTTTTGTGGCCATGCTAATTAACTCCTAAACTAGGTTCTGTACTAAATTTTTGTGTCACAGGGTCCATTAAAAAATCACATTGCTTGCTTTTTTTTTATTCAGCTAATGAATGTAGATGAACTGAAGCCTTAGAGAGATCTGATCATGTAAAGCTGCTGGCGGAGAGCTGCTACAATCATCCACTGAACAGTGAAAAACTAAACAAAAGTGCACTTGTAAGCAGTGTTTTCCCACAATGCCATGCTGTGGAGGTTTGCTGTTTAATGTCTCAATGTCGTTGAAAGCTCTAGTGAAGTGACTGCCAGCAATAATGTCAGACCCTTTTCAATCCAAGAAGAGATCTTCAGTAACACAGAAAGGTTTATGGAGCATTTCATCTCGTTGTCGTCTCTAATTTGGTCCTGATCTGGAGGAAATGGGAGGGTGAATCTCATGAAACATGCCAAAGTCATATTTTACCTCAAAAGAAAGAAATTATGATTTTAAATTTTCTTTTTTATCCTAGCCCATTTTATCATTTAAGACATTATTTTCTTTGTAATTAAGCCCTTCCCCTAACTTTAATGTAAAAAAAAAAAAAAAAAAAAAAATCAAATTCTCATTACTGTAATATGATTAAATTTAATTGTTAAATAATACTGCTTAATAATAAATACTATTAAATATTAAATATTTAATTTCTAAAGTTTTTATACTTCATGGTAGTGTAACTGATTTTAAAAAATAAACATTTTATTGCAGTATTTTTATATTTTGCAGTAAAATATAACTACAGTCATGAGAATATTGACTATTATTATTATTAGTATTATTAAATCAGAGTAGTGACCATTTTTGGAGTGAAAATATGCTTTTTTCTTTCTTTCGTCTCTATAGGATAAAATATGTCATGTGTATGTTTCTGTGAGATTCATTTCATTCTGTAGATTTGAATCTTTGAATAGTCTTAATTTTCTGTATCTCCATAACATGAGCAGATCAGTGTGTGTGTGTGTGTGTGTGTGTGCGCGCGCGCTCTCAGGCAGAGGTTTCAGAAAAGAGATGGGAGTGCTGTCTCACATCATGACTTGAACCAGCGCTCATCCTCCACTCGAGGTCTCTAAAGACAAGACGACTTCTCTCTAACCGTAGTGAATGTGTAAAAGATTCGAAGCGAGCTTACACGACTGCTCTGACGATCGTGCGATGGTTTTTCTATCCTGTGTGTTGACAAATCAAGCGGCGTGTCACGCATGTGCTGTGGTTTTATTGGAGGACGTGAACTAATCGTATATTTTGGTATAGACCTTTATACCAAAGACTGTCTGTGTCTGAAGGCATTAGACGTGCGGCGGCGTGATGCATGAATGTGTGAGTGTGTGTGCATCCTATTTAATCAAGTGCACAGAAAAACAAGAAACTGACCAAATGACAGGCACCGATAGCACAGACTCCGATCCCAAACCTCGTACAGATTTATACAGTGTATTTTTGTACATTTCTACCCACAATTCTTCTCAGGATGAACTTCTCTCAGGGAACGAACCAAATAAGCATATTTGATGTTATTCTGTAGGGAAGTGTTGACCATTAACTGAATCTATCGACTGTTGCTCATCAAACCCACCGACTCTTGTTCTGGCACATTAGATCTACCTCCTTCAGTTTCACACAGTCATGCTTTTCCGTTCAAGACTGATGTTTTTAACCGAGCATCAGATTGTTTTATTAGTCTGAGAAAGTAATCATTTGCTTTGTGTTTACACAGAAGTCTACCTCATTTTCTCTCTCTTCATCTCCAGTTCAACTGGTCTGGGGTCAGTCTGAGCTGCATCTTAACACTTCTGCTGAAAATAGGACACCTCGTGTTATAGTTTATGCTCCTTTCTCTCTCTTCTTTAGAGTAACTCAACTAGTTTTTGAATGTGTAACGGTTCAGCATAAATCTAACACCGACTCGCCCAGCACAACCAACTCAAAATGTTCTCCGTGACAGCTCAGTGCAAAGATTGTTAAGCATCGTGTGCCTTTATTTTTATTGTTATGGCTAGACTTTTAATGGGGCATTAGTTGCTATAATATCATTCCGGTTGTTACTTCAGTACTAGAGAAGAACTTTAATACATTGGCAGCAGTATTAAATATATATATGATGTTATAACTACTGATTTAATGCTGTTTGATTGAGAGATTTGCAGTCGCAAATGCATCAAGAATGATATGCTTCTGCCATAAAGATTGAAGTGATTTATTGTTTGAAATCAGATCAGTGTGCGGTTTATTTTGCATGACTTTTAGCACTGAATGTATGAAACTGACCAAAGCCCGGGACTAATGAACATAACAACTGTTGCAAAGTCTTGATTGTTATTGTAATGCCTAATGAATCACTGCAGTCTTAATTAATCAATCAGATCTGTTTTTATTTTGACACATACCTCTGTTGCCATGCGGCTGCTGAACTTTGAAGAGGTTTGTTTCTGGGAGTTGAAGAGCTGGTGTGTTTTATGCCCTGTGTATTTAAACGTTGACATGCTGTAAATCAGAGGACGGCTCGTGGCGTCTTTGGTATATTAATCTCATTTTAACAGTCTGTCGAGATGTATTCAGAGCGGCGGTCATTTCTGTTTTTAACTTCATTAAAGCACTGATTGCCTCTTATGATATTATTTGAAGAGCATATCATTCATTGTAACCACATTTATATGCATTTTGCCTTTTTTTTTGTCTGTGAATTTAGGACTTTTGAGTATGTTTAATTGTCTTACTTGATTGATATTAAACCTGTTATATCAACATTAAATATGTTGCATAAAAGTTCTCAAATGATGTTGTCATTTCAGAGGAAAAGTGTGGGGAAATTGTTGGGTTGGTTGGTATTTTTATTTTGTGTGTGTGGTTTACAATATTGGGCCACAACTCTTACAAAATAAAAAATGTTGTCAACTAATTTGAACATAAAAAACAGTTTACCAGGCTTGCAAGGTCGAGTTAAATTGAATATGAGCTTGACTAAACCGTGTAAAATTCAAGATTTGTGTGATATTTCTAACGCTATTTTCTGGCAATAAACATGTTGGAAAGTTCAAGTTTAAGAAGGCAGAAAGGGGTAAATAAATGAAGCTGTCTCTCTGCAGATTATATGTTTGCAACGAGTAAAGCCTATAAAATTATTTATTTCAATTTTGTGCTTAAAAATACATATTTATATCGCTAAAGCATTTAAAGCATAGCTTCTTACAATGTTAAATTGTACAAAATAAGTCAAATAAAGTCAATAACATTCTTATAATTTAAAATAACCATTTCTATTTGAATATATGTTAAATTGTAATTTATTCCTGTGATGCAATGCTGATTTTCAACAGCCATTTGCTCAAGTCTTCAGAAACACTTGATGCATTTATCTTTGCAAGATTCTTTCATGAACAGAAAATTCTTATTGACACAGAAATATTTTGCAACATATTAAATGTCTTTACCATCACTTTTGTTCACTTTAGTGCATCCATGTTGAATAAAAGTAAAAAAAAAATTGAAAAAAATCTCACTGACCGCAAACCTTTGAACAGTAGTCGGTTTATATTTTTAATTAATTTTAAATAATGCATGCTTCTTTTTACAACAAAATGTTTAATGGGATATTAAATTATTAATAGAGATTTTTAGGTGCACATTTTAGAGTCATTTTTATATTCAGTTGATTATGGACTTACTTTAATCTTTCAGAAGAGGACGCTGTGCAGTCAGCCCACCTCCAAACTCACAGTCAATCTAGTCAACTTCTGCAGTGGGTTTTACTGGACTAAAGAAGAACGAGGGGATAAACTTAGTATATTAAGATCTTCTGAGACCTAGAGAAAAACCATTACTAACATACACTATAAACACAAGCAACACATTAGACACCAGACTTACAATGATGATCAGTCATGTCCGCAGCTCACACAGAAACTTCCCATTTGACCACAATGATCTCACTTTAACCACACACACACACACACACACACACACAGACAGAGAGCGAGCAAATTAATGGGAACTGATAGGACTGCACAAGTTAAAAACGACCCCAAGTAAACAAACAACTGCAGCAGAAGAAACAGAATTATCCAGAGAAAGACCGAGCGAGAGAGAGAGAGAGAGAGAGAGATGGATGGCTAACTGAAGGGGCCAGCAGCAAACACGCAAAAAATGATTAATACGGGCAGAAATAATTGCATTTCATTAAGATTGATGAGACACCATTTAACCTCTTCTCTCTCTCTCTCTCTCGGTGTCTCTCTCTCCCTCCAGCGTTCATCCTCCACCACTCTGAGCTCCTCTCTATAGCGACGACAGACAGTGATGGAGCGGCTGTTATCCTAACAGCCAATCAGAAGCTCTGTCACACACACACTACTAGGATTATTTCTCTTGGCCAATGAGCTGTCAGAATTCAATCACCGCTGAATGACAGAGAGCTGGACAATTATAATAATCAACAGTGGGGAAGATATTTATTTGATCCCCTGCTGATTTTGCCCACTTACAAAGAAATGAAGGGTCTGTAATTTTTATGGTAGGTTTATTTTAATGGATAGAAACAGAATACCAGCCAAGTATTTGACTGGCAAGGCCACTCCATGATCTTAATGTGCTTCTTCTTGAGCCACTCCTCTGTTGTCTTGGGGGTATGTTTCGGGTCATTGTCCTGCTGGAAGACCAATCCATGATCCATCTTCAGTGTTCTGGCTGAGGGAAGGAGGTTCTCAGTCCATTTGCCCCTAAATGCAGTGAAGTCGTCCTGTACCCTTAGCAGAAAAACAGTCCTAAAGCACAGTGTTTCCACCTTAGTGCTTGACTGTAGGGAAGGTATTGTTGGGGTCATTAAGATCATTAACAAGCTCCTCCCGTGTAGTTCTGGGCTGATCCCTCACCTTTCTCATCATCATCTTTACCCCATGAGGTGAGATCTTGCACAGAGCTCCTGACTGAGGCCGGTTCATGGCTGTTTTGTGTTTTGTATCACAGTTGTCTCCTCCTCACCAAGCTTCTTGCTGACGGTCTTGTTGCTCATTCAAGCCTCGTCTCTGAATCCTTAGACAGATCTTTGGTCTCGTCTGTGGTGGTGGGAGAGGTTGGAATGGAAGATACAGATTGTGTGCACAGGTGTCTTATACACCTAACAAACTGACATAAGGAGGAACTTCTTAAAGTGACAGGACTAATCTGTGTTCATGGACACGTAACCAGTCTGTGGCAGCCAGAATTCTTGCTGGTTTGGTAGGGGATCAAATACTTATTTTACTGAAATGCAAATCAATTTCTAAACTTTAGATAATGTGTTTCTTTTCCATGATTTTTTGGCTGGTATTCTGTCTTTATCCATTAAAACAAACAAATCAATTTAACTACCATAAAAATTACAGTCAAACTTACCAAATCAGCAGTGGATCAAATCAATATTTTCATACATGATGCATGTTATCACGATTCACAGTTGAAATAACCCTCAGGAAGTTAATACTTCAATGATTTAACAAGACATTCGCATGTTCACAGTTCTTTGATGATGGTTCATGGTCACATAGAGATGCGGGTAAACAAATGAAATTTTCACATTTTAAGTGCTTTATTTAGATTTTTTTATGATTGAATTAGTTATTAGCTTTTTATCAACTCAATTAAACCCATTTTTTTTCATTAACCCCAGTTTGGGAAACCCTGGTGTAAAGCAATGTTAATGTATTTCATAAAGTGTTGATATAAAAGAATGAAATATATTTTCTTTTATATCATTATTGTACATTTAATGGTTAGCTTACCTACCAAGTTAGGTAAAAAGTAATCTAAAATGTAGTCAGAATACATTACCTAAAATGAGTAACATAGATGATGATGATACAAACTATTTTCATCATCTAATCTGTAATCAGTAACAGACTTCAAATGATAAGAAATCTACCCAGCAATGGTTGCATGCGACTTTAAACTTCTAGTTTAAATACAGATTTACCACATTTCAATACTCACTTACAGGGGTAAGATAGTTTTTTTTTTTTTTTTAAGGATGCATTAAATGTATCAAAAATGACAGTAAAGACATTTATAATGTTACAAAGATTTCTGTTTCAATGAAACGATGTTTTTTTAGACTGTATTCATCATCTGACACTGAAGACTGGAGTAATGTTGCTGAAAATTCAGCTTTGATACACAGAAATAAATTGAATTTGAGATTTTTTTTTTTAACTGGAATAATATTTCACAATATTACATTTCTGTATTTTTGATAAATACAGCCTCGGTAAGCAGAAGTGACATTACAACATTAAAAATCGTACTGACCCCAAACACACACACACACACACACACATATATGTGTGTGTGTAATGGAGGCCAGCGAGTAGTGCTGTGCAGGTAAACCTCACTTCCCGAAGTGTATGGGATGTTCCCACTTTTCACAAAACAAACGTGTGTGTGTGTGTGTGTGTGTGTGTGTATAAGAACCAGAGAGATAGAAATCAGAGATATCTGAGTAAATTTGTTCACCTTCACTACTCCCGTGGAAATCAAACACACACACACACACACACACACACACACACACACACACACACACACACGCGCTCACAAAGACTTTATAGCAGATTAAAAAGGAAGAGCTGTGTGGAAACACAACGTGGCCAAGGTTATTAAAAAAGGATGTAGCAAAGCAAGATGGCGAGAGCATGGCCCGGGGCATTATGGGAGATAAATGGTTGACCCGGGCGGTGTCAGGCCTGGATTGATGCTACTATCAGCAGTGTGTTCTCCCAACGATTTCACTCTCGCTGATAGAGTGTGTTATCTAGTTACTAGCATGAGGGCTTCGGCCTGCGGGCAAACACAAGGTCAATCTCCGAGGACAATCTTTGTTGAACTAAATGAGAAAAAGAGCAGATCCCAAAAAAAGAGAAAAGAGGAGAAGGAGGGAGAGGAATCAAAAGGCAGCTGTGAGGTCTACGTGATAAGATAAGCCAAATTACTCTCTTTAGCAGGACGCGCCGCGGGCGGCAGAGCGACACAACTGCAGGGAAAGTTAAGCAGAGCACAGCTCACCTGAGAAACACTCTTCACCTGGAAACACACACACACACACACACACACACACACACACACACACTGATGTTTATTCACACAGACCATGAATGTATGTTCTCCTGAAATGCACATGAAAGATGTCTGCATGAAGGAAAATCATTCACACTGATAGTCATCCTAATATAATGGAGAAGTTGTCAGAAAAAAAAATGTAATACTTTATTATGGGCATATACAACATGGATCCTGATTTACTTCTAGTATATGGAGGAGGCAGCTTGAATATTTCACTTAAAAAAAAAACTTCATACAGGTTTGGACTGATGTGAGGGAGTAAATGATGACGGAATTACATTTTTGGAAGAAATATTCCTTAAATCTAAATCTAAATGTCTAAAATGCATTTATTCTTTATTTTCTTTTACATATATATAAGCAGTGTTATCTAACATTGATATACTATTATAGGTTTTGTTCATATTATGAATTCGATTTTTTTTCAACAAGTTTTTCACAAGCGCTTTTTTACATTTTATTTATTTATTTTTAAATATGTCCATATAGTTTTTATTTGTTTTAGTTTATTTAGTCCTAGATATTTTAGTATATCAAGTTACACTTCATGATAAAAAGTTTAAAAAAAGTTTAAATAAAAGTCTATATAAATATAAATACAATATATGTATGTGATATATATAGGGAGAGAGAGATAGAAAGAGAGAGAGAGAGAGTAACAATATAAATAAATATAAACATAAATAATGGTTTAAGTATCAACCCTATAACCCTATAATAACAAGTATTTAGTATTTAGTGTGGCTCTTTTGCATTAATGACAGCAACCCTGGAGCTACAAACAAAACTTGATGATCATGTTCTCCAGCAAGATTTCAGACGTCTGTACAAAAAAGAGTCACATGTTCACATTTGATCAGTCACATAGAAATGTGAATGATTTCTTCTTAATGTTTTTTTTTCAAAGACCCAAAACATTCAGTCTATTTCCAGGCATTCATTATATTCTACCCAGCGCGCGCTGCTCTCCTCCGCCACTAGATGACAGTGCTGACTACAGAGCAAACCCTGAAACACAACCGAGTCCAGGCAGAAAACGACTTAATCACTTATAAATAATAAATAAATAACCCTAAATAAAATAGGTTTTATTGCATTATTAATTTGTGAATTGGAAAATACCATTTAAAGAAGCCTGGATTATATGCTTTTTCCTGTGGATCTTCATGCCTGCCGCTGTTTGGACTAATATTTCCCACAATCCCTTGTGCTATACAAGATGTAGTTTGTGAGTACTCACTTTGAACTTTTTAAGGTTTAGTAATATGCTGAGACACTGCAAACATCAGTGTTCAGATGCATGGACCGTGATGCATTTTATGGTTTTATTGTGTTCATATAGATTTTCACAGATTTAATTGACTATTTTCACACAAAATGCACAGTTTGAGCAAACTGCAGATAAAAGAGTGAAATATCAACTGCGTAAATGCTAGATTTGTAATGTTTACATTTAAAAAGTTGTCAGTGAAATCAAGATGAACTTTTATGTTGCATTACATCCCAACTTCATCATACTGTCTGAATGCACACGTATGTACTTTTTTAAGTAGTGTATAGATGTATGTGATTTGAAATGCAGTTTGTTTTATAAAAACTCAGTGGTTCTCATACGATATTGAAATCTTTCTATCATTACGGTCCTGTTTATCTTTCCTGTTTAATATTACAGTTGATTTGACTTCCTATGATCCCATGATCCATCGTGACCATCTGAAACAAAGTTTTTAGTTCCCCATAAGACAGGAGCCGTTCCAATTTAAAAAGCTCAATGAGGCCTCGCTGAGAAAAAGTGACACAATTTCCTGTGCTTTTGCCTTTAGAGATTTATGGCTGTTTTACTAGCATAACATTTCCAGCATTCAAAACTGGTTATCAATAAACAGTTAGACGAGCTAGGTTATTAAACTTTAGTCCAGAGATATTTTGAATGACACAACATTTACAGCTTTGCCTTCGACACTGACTCGAGATTTCATAAATCAGTGATGTTTTCCTCTTCCTGTCTGTGCTTGTAAATATTAGCCAGAGGAGATCCAGAGAGATTTTCCATTTTTGCTCCAGCAGGACTGGATTATTCACCGACTACTGATGGATTATTAATGTGACAGTCACGTTATGATGAGTTATTAATTCTTGTTGTCAGTTATTGTTAAAATAAATGATGTCAAAGTGGCGTCTTTGAGTATTAGTTTGTGTGTGTGTGTGTGAGAGAGTCCTTTACAGTTCTTCAGAAACAAAACTGTCATGAAAAATGAGCTATATGTGATAAAACCGTCCTTTGGGATTATTCTCAAAGATGACACACACACACACACACACACACACACACACACAATATTAATTAATTTATTAATAATCTTTATCAATCCTTGCCATCACCCTTAGATCAACCTTCTCTCTCTCTCTCTCTCTCTATATATATATAATTTTTGTATGAATAAAAGTATGTCCGACCATACGTCTCACCAAGGCTGAATTTATTGCAGTAAAATAGGTAATATTGTAAAATATTATTACAATAAAAAAATAGCTATTTTATGTTGTAATATATTTAATACATTTCTGATTATTATCAATGTTGAAAACAGTTGTGCTGATTCATATTTTTTTGTGAAAAATGCAATACATTTCTTTTTTTCAGGATTGTATGAAAGTACAAAAGAACAGAATTTATTTGAAATAGAAATCTTTTGTAACATTATAAACGTCTGTATTGTCATCTTTTGATCGATTTAATGAGTCCTTGCCAAATAAAAGTATTAATTTCTTTAAAATAAAATGTACTGACTATAAATGTTTGAAAGTTAATGGATATATGTTTATTTTATAATGCGAAATGTTTTCTTTAAAAGGTAAAGTTTTAGTATGTTCTTGAGAGGTATAAACTCTTAGCTGACTCACACATGATTTTTCTATCACTTTTATGTCGTACTGGACATATAAAAGCTGACCTTTTTTTGACTGTGTGTGTGTTGATGGAGTTACAGTGCAGTCTGACAACTGTCAACAACTCTCTCTCACGCACACACACACACACACACACACACACACACACAGACTGTCTGTCCTGTCAAAACTTCGGTAAAGTCTTGCTTTCTAATAAAGTCTCATTCCAGCATCCATCCATCTGGTGTGTCAGGGGTCAGACGGTGTGAACTCTACGTGTGTATGTGTGTGTGTGTGTGTGTGTGTCCTGCAGTCTGGACATTGATAAATTCCCTCTGCCGAACAATCGATAAACGTCTGTTATGGGCCTGTGATAGCCTGCAGCGAGCTTCATAATTATACTGTCACACAACACTGACACACACACACACACACAGACACACACTCACACTGACGTCTGATTGACAGGTGGACAGTTGTCACCGAGGGCAATGAGCCCAGAACCAGCACCCGTGCCCAGATACGCCATCCCGCAATATCAGACATGAAAATAAACAATCGGTGTAATTATTAACCCCACACATTTGTGAAGTTTTGACCTCCTCGTTCTCACACGCTTTAGATGTGATGTTTGCACAGCGATGCTCAGTGCTGGTGACGGCAGATGAATAATTCTGAATCATAAACTTTGCATCTGGGTGGTTGATTGCTGAAGCTTTTATCTGACATCTCTCTGCACAAACACCAGCTGATTGCATGAGTGACACTGTGAATCCTTCCCGCTTGTGTTCCTGTAGCACAAGTGGTTACACATTGCGTTAGCAAGCACAAGGTTGTGGGTTCGAATCTCAGAGAACACATTTTAGGAGAAAATTGTTAGACTGAATGCAATGTTGCTTTGGATAAAAGCGTCTGCTAAATGCATAAACTTGTAGTTGCCAAAGATACTTTCCAGTGAGTGAGCTTGATGTGGATTTATTTATATTTAAAGGTGAAATTTGATGTTAAAATATTTTTAAAGTATTTTTCTCATATTCATACTTACAACTTCAGTTTTAAAACATTTAATCTTTTTTATTTACATTTTAATTAATTTATTTTTGTGCATTTTGACCAACCTGGCACACCAGGTTAGGCTCAGTGGTGAGAGACTGGATCTGTTCGTATGGGAAACATGTGTGGAAACAGTCATTACTATTGCTGTTATGTTTGAAGATAATTCAGAAACTACACACTTCAGCTTTTAATATTGAGAAACTCATTCAGAGATTTGACATTCTGATATTAAGAAAGGTAGAAAGTTGTGGCCAGATTACCATTGAAAAGTTTAGGGTTGGTAAAAATTCAGAAATTGAGAAAAAATACAGAAGACTGTAATATAGCTAAATATGATTGTGATTTAAAATAACTGTTTTCTTTTAAAATTTATTAAAATATTTTATCCCTGTGATACAAAGAAACTCAAAATAACAAAATGTTTTAAAATTCTTTAAGCTTATATACATATTTGGGTCAAAATAATATTTTCACTGCCCCGACAATATATTTAGATATAACTGAGTTGTTAGGCTTTGTTCCATGTTTTTGTGTGTGTTTTGCTCTGTGACCCAGTTTCTGTCATTGATTTAATCCCAGTTGTTTCCATTGATCCCAGGTGTGTCTTCCCATCACTTTGTCCTGTATAAAGTTTTCAAAGTGTTCAGTCTAGCATCTGGTGAATGTTCATGTGCTATGTGAGTCCATGTTTTCTTCATCTCCCTCCACTACTGCATCCTTGCTTAATAAAAGTTGACATTTCTTTAAAAATAAAAATAAAAATAAATATTCTTACTGACCAGAAATTTGGGTTTTCTTACCGGTCCAAATGAAAATACTCCACTCTCAAATCTCTGTGATATTCTGATTTCTAGGTATGGCACATCTGGCCTCTCTGTCATGTTACAAAACACTTTCTCTGATTCACAGCTGCCCACCACAAATACCTGCGTTTGACCTGCTGACCAATATCTACAGATGACCTTTGCCCCAGCCTGACCTTTGACCCTCAGGGCTCATACTGACCAGAGGGGAAGTGATGTGTGTCCATTGAGTGTGACTGATATTATGTTTTCAGCAGCACAGATTTAGTTGCATTATTCAGTGTGCTTTAGGACAGTGTTTCTTAACCTGTTTTGTCTCCCACAGTAAGACTCCAGTGCCTCTTCATCAGCAGCAGCCAGACTAGTGTTCCTTTTGACACCAATTGTAATGGATATCATTTAGTATTATTAAAATGCTCCTTATAACAATGATAAAATAAATGAACACAATCAATATTGTAGGGGCCGATCAGACTTAACAGAGAGCTTATAGAAAGGTTTTATTTTACCTAAGTGTATTTGGTTTGGTTGGCTGAAATGTGATGGAATGTAAATAGGAAATGAGGTAACTTGAATCAAAAAAAAAAATATTTTTACAGCCATAACAATATAAAGCAAAATATATTTCATATGAATATAATATGAATGTATTATAATTTAACAGCTCACCACTTTCAGTTACTGTAAAAGTCTGAGTCTTCCAAATTTTGTGCATTTAATTAAATATATAATTGAAATTAGATGCACTGATATAATTATTATTTTCCACTCAAAAATCAGATTATCATTCATGCATATCATGCATAAAGTGCATCAAAATGTTGGAGAAAGTCTTTTATATTCTGCTACATGTACTATCAAACAAATTTAGAAAACTTTATACAAAGTTAAACATTATTTTGTTTTATTTTCTTAAGTCACTGAAAGCGTTAAGCTGTTAAATGATATGAAATGCATGTGATGTTTATATTACATGAAATATTGAAATGTATATTGTTAGGGCAGGAAATATCTATTCTTTTGAAATATAATTTTTATTTAATTGCCTTATATGTACTTTCTATTTATGAATTTAATTTAATACCAATATTTTATTAAATTTACTTTATTTTATTTTAATTGCATCACATTACATTATTTTATGAAGTTTAGCATACATGTACTCTTACTGGAAACCCATGCTTCTTGACGCCACACACATTCATTCGTATCTATGAGAAAACGAGCAGCATTTATTGCTGATTATTGATTATTGATTAGCTTTAACTTCATTTCACTTTTAGGCCCTGCAGCCAGGCACATATAAACACACACACACACACACACACAGACTGACGGGCAGCTGGTTGGACACCCTGCAGGGCCTTTGCGAAGTGTGCGTCTGTATGTGTTAGCGAGCGAGCAAAGACATGGGCAGCTGCCGCCACTCAGCTCTTTTGTCAGAGAGCACTTCCCAGCATGCACCACACAGCCGCCCCATTGTATTCTGGGAGAAGAAGATTTCACGCTCGGGCCCGTCTGAGTCCAGCTGCATCAGGACAGACGAGCGCGAGTCTGTGTGAGAGCGTGTGCATGTGTACATATGTACATGATAGATTGTGTGGATTGTCATTATTAGCGTGTTGTGTTGGCGCCTGGCAGGCAAAAGAGCCATGCATGGACAAACATTAGTGTAATGCCTCACGCTAACACAGAGAGATAATAACGTTACTATCTCTAATTGAATAACATCTTCAGACTCGATCCTGCTGGGACACGAGCATTTAGGAAAATGATCAGCGTCATCTGTCATTGACTGCCAACTCACTCAGACAGACCTAAAGATCTGATCCACCGTCCCACTGCGCGTCTTGGGCTCATTTAGCTGAGGTTTGAGGATAAAATGGCCCCAGAAGTGAGTTAAATTGAACAAAACCTCATCAAAGGTAAAATGATTCCTAACTAAAGCAGATGATGTTTTACGAAGTTTTCTTTAATAGCCATTATAATTAGCTTTCTAGTATTTAAGACTCTCTTCTGAATACTTTTCCAAAAAAGTTACACCAGTTACTTTGTTTTCCCATTTATTGACTGACAAATCTTCTCCCCATATTGGAAGAAATTTGATAAAATCAGAAGTACAAAGGTGTTGTGTGCACTTTGTTAGCATAATGTAGTTCTAAACTACATGTGAATGTGCATTAATTCATCCCACTCACAAAAAAATGTAGTATTCATACAAAATGAATTAAAACAGTGAAACACAAACCTGCAATAATTAGTAGTTAAATAATACAAATGTATCTAATCCCATTTTATTAACTAATGTCTTTGCTGCAGACCTTTGATGATCCAGTCCAACCATATCCAAAAATGACTTTAGATAAATTAACAATTGTGCTTCATTGTTTTGCTATAAATAGAACTTCTTATATTAATAAAAATCAAGCACTCCTCATATTTAAAAGTAAAGCAGAAGTAATGTAACGCATTACTTTCCATAAAAAGTAACTAAGCAATATAAGTAATACTGGTGAATTGCTAGGTTGACTGTTTTCTTCATTGTAATTTAAGCTTTACATTTTTTTTATAGTCTATGTATTATATGTCATATGTATTTTTTTTCATAGCATATGTATTATAAATGCTATACTTTGTTTTAAAGTACATGTAAACAATGATAATATTTTTTATTAAATTAATTATTAGTAATATTATCAGTACATATATATTATTAATAATACTAATATATATTTAGTAATTTAGTAATATAGTATTGTACAAGCAAATGTTTTTTATATTAAATTAATTATTAATACTAATATTTAGTATATGTCTGTGTATATATACATACACACAAATGGGGAAAATTAATAAAAAAAATAAAATAAACATTAAAACAAAATGAATAAACATTGGCCGGCCACACATCATGTTGTTTATGACTATCAGAGCTGTTGAAACCAGATATTCACACTAAATTATAATGAATAATCCATAAGCAAGACAAAAAGCAATGCTATGTTAAATAAAACGCCTCTGATTGGCTATTGCTTTAAAAAAAATCAACAGACATATGTCTGTGATTGGCTACATTGCTCAACGCTGTAAAAAACATGATGTAAATAGAAACCTTACGCTCTCCAGAGCGCAAATGTGCACAAATATGCACTGGATAGTTTGTGAAATCTGTTTCAACAGTATAATAGTGACACACACACACAAACACAAACACATCCCATAGGCGTAATGGTTTTTATTCTGTACAAACTGTATATTCTATGGCCCTACACCAACCCTACCCCTAACCCTAACCCTCACAGGAAACTCTGTGCATTTTTACTTTCTCAAAAAAAACTCATTCTGTGTGATTTATAAGCGTTTGGGTGTAATAGGTTATGTCCTCATAAGTCACCCTCTCCTTGTAATACCTGTGTCATACCCATGTCATCATACAGAGTTGTGTCCTGATATGTCACAAAAACAAGAGCACACACACACACACACACACAAACACACAGGTATGGAGGTCATTGGCTCATTAGTAGTGGAGGAAAAGGAACAAACTGTTTCAACTTCACAGCCTTTTTAACATCTGAATTATTCACACACGCACACACACACACACACACACAGAGTGAGAGATTGTATTTTAATGTGGTAGTTCTGTTATTCTTTGTGTTACAATTCTGTTCTTCTTTTGGTGAATAATTTAGAATTGTGTGTGTGTGTGTGTGTGTGTGTGTAGGGATGGTAGAAAAGTAATTCAATTCAATTCAATTCAAGTTTATTTGTATAGCGCTTTTTACAAAATAAATCGTTACAAAGCAACTTTACAGAAAATTATGTTTCTACAATATTTAGTAGTAGCTAGTAGTTTGTGCACATTTGACAGGATTTTAGAAAAAAGAATAATAATAATACAAGACGTAGTCAGCTAGACGATGAACTATCAATATTATTAAGTTATTATATGATTCAGTCACACATTTAGCAATAATTGTTAGTTCTGTTTGTAATTTCTGTCATGTTCTATATCTCACTTAATCACTCGTAGAGTCTTCAGCAATTCATAGATGAGAATCACAGCTTTGTGATTTTTAGAATAATGATGCTTTAAATAACTTTAACCTGTCTCTCTCTCTCTCTCTCTCTCACACACACACACACACACACACACGCTGAATGGCCCTCGGCGGTCACCCTGAGGCAGTGTGTGCTGGTTTGCCAGGGGCAATGGCTCTGATACTCTAACTGCACTCTGTCAGGAAACATTACAGTCTGTATGAGCTACTTAGAGTCCGATTACACACACACACACACACACATATCTCGTACATTCACACACACTGAGAAGAGGGACACTTATGAGTGTAGGTTTGGGAGGCATGTCACAGCGGGAGACTGAAATAAATAGTTCTGTCCAATTTGATTCATTTACACAAGGCCTGAAACACAACATAAACAGAGAACTACACATCTGGGAGTGTCCCGAGACCACATGACTCACAGGAATTATGTATTTTGACATGATTCATAAGAATTATCAAAGCTTTGGTATGCACCAGTGAATCAGTTATGAATTATTTTTTGGTCATTAAAACAAAAAATACAGATATAGATAAATATAGAGTTCACATATCACACCTAAACATGCGTGGAAAACGTAATTAAAACTAACTACTAAATTAGTTAAAAATGCCTATCCATATAGCCTACAGCTATGATTCGCGAACCCCAAACTGACTCAAATGATTCGCAAACATGCTCCAAACGATTCGCGATCCCGCTCCGAACTCCCAAACTGACTCAAATGATTCGCGATCCCCAAACTGACTCAAATGATTCGCGAACCGGCTTTGAACTCCCGAACTGACTCAAATGATTTGCGATCCCGTTTTGTTTAATTTTTAAATAAACTTGATACTGTTAAAAGGCACATCATTAAAACAAAAAATATGAGTTCACATATCAAACCTAAACATGCGTGGAAAACGTAATTAGAACTAACTACTAAATTAGTTAAAAATGCCTATCCATATAGCCTACAGCTATGATTCGCGAACCCCAAACTGACTCAAATGATTCGCAAACCTGCTCCAAACGATTCGCGATCCCGCTCCGAGCTCCCAAACTGACTCAAATGATTCGCGATCCCCAAACTGACTCAAATGATTCGTGATCCCGCTCCGAACTCCCGAACTGACTCAAATGATTCGCGATCCCCAAACTGACTCAAATGATTTGTGATCCCGCTATGAACTCCAGAACAGATTCAAATGATTCGCGATCCCGCTCCGAACTCCCGAACTGACTGATTCGCGAACCCACTTTGAACTCCCGAACGAATTCAAATGATTCGCGATCCCCAAACTTACTCAAATGATTCACGAACCCGCTTTGAACTCCCGAACTGACTCAAATGATTCGCGAACCCGCATCTTGCTTACTTTTAAAGGTTTGCAAGGTCTGGCTCCTAACTATCTTCACAGTCTGCTCCATCTCTATTCTCCACCTCGTTCATTGTGGTCCTCTGATTCTTGCCGTCCCTATTGCCTTTTTATTAAAAAATATTATTTTGAATAAAACAAATTACCAGTTTATCATTCTAAATAATAATATATTTATAATTAATTATTCAATCTATTTATTGCTCAGTTGGTAAGTAGTATCTAATAAATGAGATTGAATTTGAACATGAACATTTGAATGAACATTTAGAAAGTATTATTATTAACAAAATAAATTATTATTATTTAATGAATCTATTTTTAAGTACTCCTATATAAGAGTGATAAGTAAAAATGTACATTTTTAATTCAAATGTAATAATTAATTTCAAAATCTTTAATTATAAGTAGTATATATAATAAGCAGGATAAGTTAAAAAAAAAAATCTTATTTTAAAGGTGCACTCAGACATTTTTTCTGTTCAGGTTCAAAACATTGTAAGTGCAACTTCATGATCTCACTGGCTCTCCCTCTCAAGGTTTTTCTGTCATGGAGTTGGAAATTTGGTTCCTTGCCACTGTCGGCTTTGGTTTCCTTAGGGACAAAATTTCTGGCAACGTTGTGGACTTGAATGCACAGACACTTTTGGAAAAGAACTGAATTGAGCTGGCAATTTTCCCTTGTCCTTTTGCATTATCAGCACACATTTTTCCTGTTAAACACTGTAAAGCTGTTTTGACACAATCTATATTGTAGGTGACTTGACTTGACAAAGTTACTTGACATGGCAGTGACTGGGACACAGACTGTGTGTGTGTGTGTGTGTGTGTGTGTGTGTGTTTGATCATACTATAATAATCACTATCATCCTTCTAAACATCCTCCTCAGCAATGAGGAAATTCATGTGTCGTCCTTCTCTCACTTCCTGTCTGCTTTATTTTCTCTCTTCTCCCTCACACACACAATCACATGTATTTCCAGATGGAGACAGTGAGACTGTCTGTTTTAATAAAAGATCATAGAGACTTTAGTGGCTTTTCCTACAATATTTGCTGCATCAAAGCAATAAAGGGAGTCTTTTGCTGCAAACGGATGGAGAGTTTCAGCTGCACACACACACACACACAGAGCTGATATTAGGCTTTAATCAAAGCCACGCTCTGTATGTTTATTTTGTGTTGGGTTCAGGCCTGCCAGTGAGGAGTCGAGATTCTCTCTTTATTACAGTCTTCGTTCTTTTCATCTGCTTTATTTTTTGTTTCACTTTGCAGTCCTACTTTCACTGCTTTGTGAATGTACGTGTGTGTGTGTGTTAGTTTTGCCTAATTGTGATTTAATTAAATCTAAAATACGCTGGTCTGTCATTGTGTTATAATTTTTTCATTTTTCATTTTCATTTTTTCATTATTTTTTATTTTTTATTATGTTCAAAGGTATTTCTGGTTTAGGGTCGGAGTTTGACTGTAGTAATTATAATAAGGTTTATTTACAAGCAATCTTCAAAAGTCTAATTTAGATAGCAACTAAATGTGTGTGTGTGTGAGTTTTGGAATTTAATACAAACACACACACACACACACACATTCACACACACACGTGTATGTGTGTGTGTGTGTGTGTGTGTGTGTGTGTGTATATGCTCTTGTTTTTGTGACATATCAGAACACAACTCTGTATCATGACACTTTTCACAAAAACAACCGTGTGTGTGTGTGTGCGTGCCGCATGGGGCCAGCAGTGGTCTGTGTGAAAGGAACTTAAACAGGAAATGGACACATATGGCTTTGATTCATTGTTTTGGCCTTTTCCCATTTTAATTTCATTACTAAAACACACACATACAGTCTCTCTTTTCTTCCTCTGTTTCTTTCAGTTCTGTCTCTTCAATGTGTGTACACACACACACAAACACACACACACGCACAATTGGATTTCATTGTTCTGGTTGAATTTCTGTTTCTGTTTATGCAGTGAATCGACCCAACCAGTGTAACAGAGATAGTGACAGACGAACAGATGGACATAGATCGATATATATATAGAGAGAGACTGTCCTTTAGACATTCAGCAAATTTCACAACTTTTTTACCATGTGTGAGATGGCAGGGACAAACTTCTAAAAAATAAGGATGTTTGACTGATAACAACAAGAGTCTCAGTGCTGGCTGGGGCTCAGCGAATACCAGACAATGATTTTCAAATCTAATGCATAAAAGGTGCTGAATATGAATATGAGCACTGCTGATTACCTGTACTTTCCCTACATATAAAAATGCCTATGTGTGAACGCACGTGTGTGTGTGTGTGTGTGTGTAATTGGGTAGCTGGCCTGTGGCCGTGTTTAGTGTTAATGACTATCAACATAAATGAAGTTTCATTAAGTCATTAAAGGCACATTTCCATCCACTCATCAGTGCTAACCGCTAACCGCTAACCTGTGGGGCGTGACAGAGACGTCGGAAATGTTCCCGGGGGATGCTGGAGGAGGGGGGTGTCTCTTCCTCTCTCCGCTGCGGTGTGTCCCGGTCATCCCTCGTTACTCCAACTAGTTTGTACAATCGCTCTTACTGTTATCTAACACTGGGGAGTCATGGGAGTTGGGGAGAGTTAGCGTAGCATTAGCGCAGCGCCTCATTGCCAGGCTAATATTCACGCCTAAGCCCTTGGATGCTAACGCTAGGAGGGAGGACAAAACGCTATTTAATGTGCCTGGGTGTTCATTAGGGTTATTTTCAGTCAAACGGACTGTTAAATGATCACTTTCCCTAATCACCTCAGTTATGACTGTCAGAAGCGTCATGCACATTCACGAGCCCCCCAAGATTTCTACACCGACTGGATTATGAATGTAACTTCCTAAACATAAACTAAAATTATTTCTATCTTCGATCATTAAGTTGCACAATTATTCAAAGAAAAAAAGTATCTGGCTAAAACAGAAATCAACAATCGCTCAATTCAGGCAGTCCAACCTCATAGGCTTATTAAACATACATATATTTAATTATTAAATAAATAAATAATAATAGTAATAAAATTTTTCATTTGAATTCCATAGATTAGATATTAAAACTAGTTATGAGGATTATTATTTAGCTGTCAGTTTTCAATGCTACAAAAACTAAAATCTAGTCCCAATAACTAATCTGTTTAATTATGTATTACAATATTATGTATATATATATATATATATATATATATATATATATATATATATATATATATATATATATATATATATATATTTGTTAATGATATTAATCAATTATAAAAAAAATGCTCATAAATATTTAGATTTTTTATATCTTTATATGGTTATAAAATAAATAATATTTAAATAATAAAAAATGATATATGTATAATTGGGATGTTTTAAAAAATAAATATACATACAAATGTTAAATATAAATAGGTTATGTTGTGATCAAAGCTTATGCTATTGCTTGTGGTAGATCTAGAGAGTTCTCTTCAAAACTAATGTTAAAAAACATCCCAGTTTGAGCATTTGATGTTAACTGATCAACCATAGGACACTTGGAGCCCTAAGGGAGGTTAACACTGCGGGCGTTTGCCAGACAACTGCATAAAGCGACTGGAATATAATCATTTCAATAGTGATCAATGGGGCAGTGACACGGCAGGCGATCCACGAGCAACAATTGCAGTCGCTGTGCTAAACATCACTTGTGTGCTATTTCTGTGAGCTGATGGAAATTATGTCACGGCCTCTGATGTTGATGAATGTCCGTCATTAAACCGCCACATTTAACGGGTCACATTTAGTGTTTAACTCATCTTATCGACTCAACTCTACTTTGTGCAATGATTTAATATGCTGAAATTAAAATGTAAGCAGAATGAGAAATGACTGAGCTGCTCAAATCCAAAATCTTCAGTTTGTAACATCTGCTTGTTCTACATTTTCCTCCACTTATTGTTCTGCTAAGTTTCTTTAGGGCACTTTTCATATAGTACAGTTTGGTGTGTGTATGTTTGTTTAAATATTAAAGCACAAATTTGATTTGTTTATGTTATGAAAATATTTCAATGTGTAAAATAGTTGTTCCATATTACATGAAAAATTCCATTATAATTCTTCCATATTCATGAAAAGTGGATAGTTTTTAATACACAAAATATCCACACACCATTCTTAAAATGGGGATGTTTACCTTCTAGAACTGTTTTCCTGTTCTTTTAGTCTTTAAATAGGTAAGTAAATTAAAGATAAAAATACATTTTGTTTTATAAATTAATATATTAATTACAATAAAATAATATCAATGTAAATGTATATATATATATAGTGCTGTTAAACGATTAATCCTGATTATTTCCATCCAAAATAAAAGTTTTGGTTTACATAATATATATGTGTGTGCTATGTATATTTATTATGCATATATAAATACAAACAATAATCTAAATATAGAAATGTATATGCACAGTAATATTTCCAAAATATATTATGTTTGCATGTGTATTTATATATACATAATAAATATACACAGTACACACATACACATGTAAACAACTTTTTTTTTTGTGGATGCAGTAAATCACCATTAATTGTTTGACAGCACTAATATATATATATATATATATATATATATATATATATATATATATATATATATATATATATATATATATATATATATATATATATATATATACTTTTTTTTTAGATATACCATAATTGATATATCTGTAAAATATTTGTTTTGTTCACTGTATTAAAATTATATTTGTAATTATTAACTAATTTGGATTTTAAAAAACAATGTAACATTTAACTATTTTTGTAACACAGTTAACTTTTTGCAACCCTATAACTGCATTGTTTTTAATTTAATAAATTTTGTCTATTTTAATGCTGGTGTTTATTTAATGTTTCTTTCTATAAAATAACAAAATTATCAAAGAAATAAAAAATAAATAAATCCAAAAACCCTATTCTATTATCCTATTCATAAAATAGGATCATGTCTTCATCATCATGTCTTAACCGCCAAATCCAGAGACATTGACTGTTAAAAGTACATCCATTTTTTCTTTGAATTTAATTCTACACTGTACTTTTAGTAATAAAACTGGACAGGAAATTCCATATTTGTTTTTATAGTCTCCTGTGGTTGAAATCTGCATTATGAAGCCTTTCTATATCATATATACATCCAGTATCACATTTCTCAATAATGAATTACAATTAAGGAAGAAATGTCATATGTGTGTGTTTATCTTTGCGTGAAAATGTGAGTTTGCCTAAGGCCAGCGCTGCATTAGAGTCTATAGTAAATGAAATAATGGGACACGATGAGAAATCCCACTGTTGAGCAATAAGGTGCTGATGGGATTGTTTAATATCCCAAAGCCGGTAACCATGTTTACACACACACACACACACACACACAAAGCAGAGTGTGTGTGATTTAATGGCTGTGTTTAATATCTCCTGTAACCAGGTTTGGGCATTTTGGACATCACCATTGGGGCCTCGTAAGTGTGTGTGTATGTGTGTGTCTTATTGGCCATGTTTAATATCCTACGTAACCAGGTTTGTACATCACCACTGGGGCTGCCGTATCACTCCTCACGAACGGCCCGTCGGAGGAATCTAATATGGCAGCCGTACCCTCAATCTCTCTCTCTTTATTTCTCTCTCTCTTCCCCTTTCACACAAAGGCCCAATGCCAATCAATTATCATCTCGCCAATTCCACTACACTGTGATCTATCACTACGCCAACCGGCCGAGGCACTTGCACAACATCCCATAATTCACCAGCAATGATCTCCTGTCCCATGCCGGCGTTTGATTGGTTGAGCCAATGAAGAGAGAGGAAACAGCACATAGACAGGGCTTTTGACACACTTCATGAGCCAAACTGTCTAACTAGAACCAGATTAACTGTCGGGACGGTCACCCATAACTACAATGGATAGGAAATACGTATGTTTCTATAGGACTATTAAGATATATATATTGTTTTGCCATTGCAATATAGTTTTTATTACAATTGAGCACAATTCTTTCAAAGTCTCATGTATTGTGTCATAAAGCATTTATGTGTACACTGTGTAGAGTATTAATAATGAAGTACTAGTCACTAATCAGATCTCCTGCGGTAATTCTTAACATTTGCTTCTTTTCTTCTTCTTTTTTTATAAATGAATATTTTTATTCTGCCGGGATGCATTAAATTGACAGTAACGACTCTATACTTACATTTAAGTTGCTTAAAAAACTATGAAAATTAATTTAATATATAATTATATTTAATTTAAAGATATAAATGTACACTGCCATTCTAAAGTCTGTGGTAAGTAAAAATGTACACTTTTATTGATAAAAGACACCGGTCAAAAGTGACAGTAAAGGCATTTATAAGGTTACAAAATTTTTCTATTTCTAACAAATGCTGTCATCTATAACTTTCTATTCATCAAAGTATCCTGAAAAAAATATGTATCATGATTTCCAAAAAAAAAACTTTTAATACTTTTAAACATTTATTTATTTAGAGTAGTAATCAGCATATTAGACTGATTTCTGAAGGATCATGTGACACTGAAGACTGGAGGAATGATGCTGAAAATACAGCTTTGATCACAGGAATAAATTACATATTAAAATATATTAAAAAAGAAAACCGGTATTTTACAGTAAATTGGAAAAATATTTCACAGTTTTACTGTTTTCACTGTATTTTTGCTCAAATAAATGCAACCTATAGTGAACAAAAGATGATCAAACCATAAGAAAATAAAAAGTTCATAAGAAGCATGAGAAATTATCGGAATTAATTACATTTGGGCAAACAGAAATTATGTTTCAAAGTACGTTGTATGTTTCTTCAAATTTCTTCAGTGTTTTTCTTTACATTCAATCACAGAGTGAGACTGCTGTCAAAAACCTGGTTCTAGCCATTCAAAAACTGTTGTTTATTCATATTAAATGCATTTTATTGAAAGTAAAATGTTTTTTCCTATAATATTAGATGTTGTATCAGTGCCTTATTCTTTTTGCAGGCTCTTAAAAGTGTAAAAGCTCCAGAGCAATTCTTTATTTTGCATTTGTGGCTCAGGCGATTGTCTCAAAAACACCGGTCCAGACTCCAGAACTGAGTGCCAGTGAGTGAATGTGGCAGATTTAAAACCACTTATTTCCAGCGCGTCCTGCAGCATTGAGATGAACGGTAATGCTGAAGGAAAGCTTTCTCCTAGCATTACAGACCTCTTTGGGTCTGACAGACCTTTCCTGTCTAAGTGGGTGGTTCTTGGCCAGAACAAGCAGGAAACTGGAGCAGACTTACTGCTGCAAGCCAAACGTCCGGCTACTGTACGGGTCCAACATTGAGACGGATCACGAGGGTCTGGAGAGAGTCACACAGGACTCACGCTGAAACAGACCGGCTGAATCAAATACAGGACAATCAGAGACCCAGAGACTACTCTTATGAGAGACCAGTGCTGCTGCCGCTGCATTAGAGACAGACAACATTTCACAAATACATTTTTCATTTTATAAAACTGTATGCACTAAAGGCAAATTGTCTAATTTGTTTTTATTAATAAAATGTTATTCTGTTTGTTTTTTCTATTCATGTTATTGTTTGTGACTAAAGGTGATGAATCTTTTTTTAATATCATATAATTTTTATTTTATTTTATAAAATTCAGTGTTCAAAGGGTATACTGTCAAATTTGTGTTATTAATAAAATTAAATAGAATTTTTCTATAATACTAGTTCAATACAGTAATTAATTAAAAAACAAAACACACACACACACACACATATATATATATATATTAAATATAAAATTTCAAACAGCCATACAAACCTTTGTGCCAATAAAACTATTCAAAATCTTGAAAGAAGATCGTTTCATTTCTTTTGTATCGAACACCCATTTAGCATGTATTCTAATGCAGCAGCAGTGTGTGTGTGTGTGTGTGTGTGTACATGTGACTGGTCTGAAGAAGACGGCTGTGACGTTGATTTGATAGAAATTTGATAGAGTTGATTTTGTGAGGGAACGCGATGCATATAAGACTCACTCACTGATACAATCAAATAACACGATCTACATGAGTGAACCTGTAATGTTTAATTCTCTCTCTCTCTCTCTCTCTCTTGACAAGCTGTTTTGTGAGTTAGATTTGATTTGTTGTGTGTGTGTGTGTATTAGATTTTATTAAACCTTCTCCCAGTTCCTACATTCATATCACTGTCACTCACATTCCTCAGGCTAAAGAAAGTTATTACTCATCCATCCATCTGTCTCTCTCTCTCTCTCTCTCTCTCTCTGTAACAGCTGGTGAAAGAACAAACATTCATTTAAAGCACGTGATCGTTATCACATTATTCTAATTTTTTGTTTGCTATGGCATGCAAATTAAAATTTTCTCCAATGGTGGGGACTTTTATAATGATCTAGTGATATGAAATAACCTTTTTTTAAGAACTTAATTTAAACATTTTAAAAAACATGTATACTAATGTTTTAATGTATACTGGCCCCAAAATATATTTTGCAATTTAACTCTTAATACTTATTCTGTAGCTGTCTTAAATGCTGCAGGGTCTTATCTGAACTTACTTTTCTTCATCATTTTTGCTCAGTGTCTTTTTCAGGTCTCTTCAAGTTCACACATGATAATATATTATGACGAGACATTCCCATTGCAAATAAGTTTGTAGCATTGTTATGTCTTTATCATTTATTCATATCATTTCAACACACGTAATCTCATTTTTAAGAATTAAACCCCACTGCTGCTTGAAATAGGCACAGATTTATCCTCCTTTAAGGACACAGCATGATTCATAATTAATCAATGATCCATATTTTTATAGATGATTGAATTTATCTTAGTGAAGCTGCAGTGATAATTAGTTTAATGACCCTCTTGAAGCTACAAGGGCGTACTTTCACAAGAAAAGTTTGTTTATCTTATGTTGCAAAGGCAAGTTATGAGTAATACTATAATACTACTGTTACTACTAACTGTTTTCTATTGTGTTAAAATCTCATTTATTCCTGTATTTTCAGCATCATTACTCCAGTCTTAAGTGTCACATGATCTTTCGGAAATCATTATAATATGCTGATTTGATGTTCAACAAAAATGTATTGTTATTATCAATGTTGAAAACAGTTGTGCTGCTTCATAATTGGTGGAAACTGTGATACAATTTATTATTATCAGCATTCATTGATGAATAGAAAGTTCAAAAGAACTGCATTTATTTCAAATTTGATCTTTTGAACCATTATACATTTTACTGTCACTTTTGAAAATATATATTCTTTTGAAGTTATAATACTATTTCACAGTATTACTGATTTTACTGTATTTTTTATCAAATAAATGCAGATTTGGTGTGTATAAGAGACGTATTTCTATATATATATACAGTATATAAATGATCGTATATTGAAATCCTGTAGAGTAAAATTCTTTCTCCGTCTTTTCTCGTATGCTGTGCATTTTCTCGTGTTGCTGTGATTCTTCTACCAAAAACATGAAGAAATGAGCCTGAGGTTGTTTTGAGAGTGAGCAACACGATGAAACTTTCACTACTCCAGTGCACGAGTACACTTTGCATCTAAAAATATATGTAAAAGGCCCCCAGCAGTCAGCACAAATCTGCCCCATTCCTGTGTGTGTGTGTTTGTGAAGAAAACAAGCGCTGTGTTTTGTGTTTACTGACGAGGAATCTTGAGCACAAATGCATCTTGGGAAATGTCCGTTCAGTCAGTGGCAGTTAATCAAATTACCCAGCATCTGTCTTCTATCAGATTCCCTCCACGCTGTTCTTTGGTTAAAAAAAGGGAGATTTAGAGGAAGTCAGACACTCTGAACTTGGACGTTCAGTCTTGAGGAACTTCCCAGAATCTCAGTAGATCTGACTGATGATGGACAAGTGTGTGTGTGTGTGTGTGTGTGTGTGTGTTATTCAGTAATCTCATTTCTTGAGGTAGCTTTAGGCTCAGAGGTGCAGATAGTAGCCTGTAAATCATCAGTGTAACTTCCACACACACACACACACACACACACACACACACACACACACACCATTCAGACAACAGAAGAGAATGACATGCCTATTAGCAGCTCTATGTAGCCCTGAGGCTCGCCCACGGCCATGAGAGAGAGAACAGATCTCATCACAGAAGAAAGAGAAAATTGTGTGCTGTCGAGTGTGTGCATCTATATATTATTCGTCTGATCAATAATCCCTCCATTTTCAGTGGAATGAAGCATTTAGTGTCATCAAATACTGAACTGCTCTGTTCATTTATGCACCCACATGAACATGTTTTATTAAAAGCTAACATTTGTTTCATTCGGTTAACTTATACCCTGGAAAAAAGTGGCACAGAAACACTTTCACTCAGAAATCGATTAAATATCGCAATTAATTACAAAGAAATGGCAAGCAATGTTTTGAATTAAACGTAATTTTGAAAAGTAGAAAGGCTGGAATAATATTTTCCGTATAAAGCATATTCCAATAATCGTTTTATTTACAACTACCCAAGCACTCATACAGAACCACTACACTCTTAATTAATAACTTTACTACTCTCTTATGAGTAGAATTGAGAAATATGATTCATTTTAGTAAGCCAGTTTATTTCAGTTGTTTGTGTAAATGAACTGGAACAAATGAATCAGCAATCTCTGCACAGAAATCACTATGAGAAATATTAAGAATATTGCTTGATTATGTTTTTTCAGTGACATGTTCTGAAAGGTAATTTTATCTGCTTTTATTAGTTGGTTTAAAAGTGGCACAAACATATTGATATAGTAAATTAATTATGCAATATTCATTTTGTGTTTCCAGGCGTTTTAACTGTTGTATGTTCTTCAAAAACACACACACACACACACACACACATATATTGTACATATTTTATATATAAATACAGTAGCTTTACTGTAGTTATTGTAGGCAAAAAATGTAAGTAGTCTAAAGATAAAATGTTGGATTGAAACTAAAAATAAACAAGATATTTTCTGAGAATGATTTTAGTAACATACAGAGTAACAATGTATGAAGCAAAAAAGTGAGGCATTTTTGCATCTTGTTTTGCATTTAATGCTGCTTGCATTCATTAAAA
>NC_068390.1:25733481-25745981 GCF_023724105.1 Carassius gibelio
TTAATAAATACTGCAATAAATGTATTGTTCATTGTTAGTTAATAAACTAATTGCACAAATGCATGTTTTTGTACAATGTTGAAAAATATAAGTAAAATATATATCAAATATAAATATAAATGTTACCAAATATGTGGTTACATTTTTTATTATTAACTCAAATGTTTAATTTATATATATATATATATATATATATATATATATATATATATATATATATATATATATATATATATATATATATATATATATAAAAGTGTCACTACTCCTTCTGTTGCCTGGAAAACATTCTCTGAAACATCTAAACTTGTGTAAACCTGGAGAAAGGAAGAGCACATGAACAATTTAATGAATTTATAACTTAAAAACACACTTAACTCAATCATTAAAACATTTAATCTATCCTAGGCCAACAACAATTCAATGCAAATATATTTCAGATGGTAAATTACACATGAAGTATTGCACAAAACTGACATATACTCTCCTAAATGTGCTGTCCAGAAATCCTATGACAAAATAATGATGTAGATTGGTTCTTATTGTGGTTCTTGCTTCTCTCATCTGCATTTTTGTGTCAGGATGTTTGTATGAATCTCTATTAAAATCAAATGTTTTCCCCCAGGAGTGGTTGAATTGCTCTGGACACACACTGGCTTTAGACATTTGCTTCCCTTATGTAAAAGTATAACAAGTTTTTTCTTTGTTGGTAATCAACTCTACTTTTAATAATTCCAATCACATTCATTAATGGCAATCATAACTTCTACTAAATACAGCCCATCCCTGGTTGCATTGGATGCATTAAAGTGATTTGTTTATTTTAATCGCTTTAACATGTTTAGCATGCAACTCTACTTGTCCTCAGAGACTTGGATGAAGCTGCACTTTCAGTTACTTCAACTATTTCATTATAATGTCTTGTTTGTAGCAGATGCTTAGCCAATTTAAAAAGTATACAGACACGTCGCAGTGCAAAACGATCAAATAAAAAAGTCATATTTAACCTGTCAGTGTGGATGTAATTTGCAGTCTGTTTTGAAGATTGTAGATTGATACAGTATATTTGGGAAATGCAGCTCAAACATGGCATGCAAAAACAAACATACAGCATGACCAGATTCGTCTGATCCAAAAATAAATGACTCTTATGAGCTGCTTCTTTTTAGGGAATCCTGAACATACAACTCAACTGGTGTAGTTTGATCCACAAATAAGTGACTCTTATGAGCCAGTTATTTTTAGTGAATCAAAAAACATACAGTGTGTCTAGTGTAGTCCGATTCCCAAATGATTGACTCTTTTGAGCTGATTCTTTTTAGTGTGTCAAAAAAATACTGCACGACCAACGTAGTCTGATTCATAAACAATGACTCTTATAAAACCAGTTCTTTTTGGTGAATCAAAAACACACAGTGTGGTTAGTGGAGTCTGATTCCTAAACGAATGAATCTCACAAGAGGGTTCTTTAAATTGAATCGAAAAATATAAAGTAAAACTAAGTTAGCAACTTTGTTGGTTGCAATGCAATTTCCCATTGCCAACCAACTAAGTTGCTAACAGGTTAGCAACTATGGTTTTGGGAAACGCACCCCTGACCATTAATCATCATCTGATACGTTTAAGAATAAAACTTGAAATTATTCAAATTTTGTCTCATACATATGACAATATGTAGTTTTTGTAATAAATACAAATATTAAATTAGATACTTTATAAATTCCTCCACCTAAACATTAATTTCGACATTTAAGTGACTCATTTCAAGGAGGTACTTTACTTTATTCACTATTTTTATTTACTACAGTATTTCTACAGTATTTCTACAGTAAACATGTTTCCAATTCATTTAGACGAAACTGTTGTCTGGTAATCAACAGAGTATGTCTGTAGAAAAAAAAAAGGAAAAGATTATTCCCTTATGACAGTGTATAATAGCTGTCATAACTCAGTCAATGATCATTTTAGCAGCAAACCTTTTATTACAGGTTGATCAGACCAGCGGACAGATGCTCATGAAATCTGATGACTGTTTGTGTGTGTGTGTGTGTGTGTGCGTGTGTGTGTGTGTGTGTGTATTTTTGTTTCTCTCATGAATGTGGAATGTTTGTGGGGGAAGACGGTTCAGATCTAAATCCCCTGAGTTTAGACAGGACCCCAGATCAGACATACTAACCCACGCACACACACACACACACACACACACACACACACTCCCTCAGGACACACAGCATTCAAACCACCTGTGGTCACTGCTCCTTTCACCCCGCAGCCACCTTTTAATGAAGCCCTGCTGAGGTGCATTCTGGGAGACTTCAGAAGACACATTCTCTGTGCCAGCCAATCATGCGCATATCAAAGCCGATGTTGTGATCTGATTGGATATAAATATGCAATCATGTAAATAAATGCATGGCTCCATGTCTCTTTTGCTAAAAATAGAGATTGTGTTTGTGGGTTTATGTATTATTATTAATTTTACACCAGGTTCTTCATTTTGCTTTTACTCTCTTATATGTTCCACCACAAGTTTTTGGTCTTACTCTCTTAATTTTGTATTTTTTTTGTAGTTATTGTTAACTAAAACTTAAATTAAAACTAAACCTATTAAAAAATAAATACTGTTTTACTACAGTAAAATAAATAAATAAAATAAAATGTTGACAAAAATGTAAATTACATTTTTTTAAAAATTGATAAGAGATACATTTTATAAAACTATACATTTAAAATATGTAAATGGTTTCTGTAAATGGTGATTGGCTGATCCAAGATTAATCTCTGATCTAAAACAATTTTAAACATATATTCTAATTCATTTTATATCATATATATACATATACATTTTATAATTTACTTAAAATGTACACATTATTAAGAGAAGTTAAAGACAGTATAAACTGGCTTGGTTAGAAAATGTGTTTCATTTTCTAAACAAAAATTATAAAATAATTATTTTAGTATTTCTATCATTAAAAACCTATGTGGGTGCCATCAGAGATTTCAGTCCTAAGAAACATCTGCATGAGTAATTCTGTTGAATTTCTGAGCTACACACAGCTCTCTTCTAGACTTCAATGAAGAGTGCAAGAGAATGAAGAGGCGAGGGAATACAGCGAAATAACCCCCACATTAGGAAGAACACCGTTCCCGCACAGACACTTCTCATTCTGAGGTGGAAAAATGGCAGGAACCTTGACCGTTCTTATTTCACACATCGACAAACTAGTGTTGACATCTATCACTTTAAGAAAACAGGAAGAGAAATGAAAAAAAGACTTTAGCAGCAAAAACTAATAATTGCAAAGCAGCCAATTAAATGGAGAGAAGGAGATGAAACCGTCTTATTTCCCCTGGTGAAACGTGCTTCTGCGAGCACATGAAAAGAAAAGAGGAAAATATAATTCCAGAAGCTGACAGAACTCATTGTTCGTGGAATTTTAAATTCAAAAAAGTTAATAAAGCAGCGGAGGAAGATGAAGAGAATTTGCATTTCTCAGATTAACAGCCTGTACAGCAGCAAAGGAGATCCACGTCGCCCCGGGTCATCATTTAAGAAACCTTTGCATATTTTATTTAAAAGTGGGCTTGGGTTGGCGGGGTAATAAGACAGACAGATAATGATTGGAAGGTCGGCCCTGCAGGGCACGTGAGAACACACACACACACACACACACACACACAGAGGCGAGGAAAGGAGGCCCCATCACAGATTACACTAATTACACACTGATCATTTATGAAACGTTTTCCAAAGGTTTTATTATTGTTATTGTTGTTTGTTGCTGTTATTGCATTCGTTATTGCATGTGTATGTGTGTGTGTGTGTGTGTGTGTGGTGTTAATGTGTAGCTTGGAGGTTTCTCCATTGCTCATATCTAGTGTTGCTTGTGTTGTAATGAGAAGAAAAATAATCTTGCACTTGTAATCAGATTTTCGTTGTTTATGTGTTTATTCGGAATGACCACAAATGTGTAATTAGAACAGCATTAATTTGTTTGTGTGCAAATTATTAAAGCTGGAGGTTTTTGGTGTCATAAGCACACATACAAAAAACAGTGTTCACTGTGTGATGTGTTAAAATGAGAAAAACTTGGACGAATGCGCAGGAAGAGTGGCAGATCAGTGGAAAAGTGCCCAAAACCTCTCTAAAACCCATAATACCATCAAAGCTGAAACCACCAAACTATCTTATGCTGATTTAAGATGCTTTTATCAGGTTGTGTGTGCTTGGTTAATAAATAAATTGCTGTGTGTGTGTGTGCTCTTGTTTTTGTGACGTATCAGGACACAACTCTGTATAATGACATGGGTATGACACAGGTATTACAAGGAGAGGGTGACTTATGAGGACATAACCTATTACACCCAAACGCTTATAAATCATACAGAATGAGTTTTTTTGAGAAAGTAAAAATGCACAGAGTTTCCTGTGAGGGTTAGGGTTAGGTGTAGGGTTGGTGTAGGGCCATAGAATATACAGTTTGTACAGAATAAAAACCATTATAGAATGTCCCCACTTTTCACAAAAAAAAAACGTGTGTGTGTGTGTGTGTGTGTTAAAGCTTGCCCGACCCAACAAGTCACCCACTAACAGGAAATCAAACACAACATCCTCATTATACATAAAAATTGATCTTGAAATTGAATTTACTATCATTATTTTCGTAAATACTTTTACACACAGCTGTTCTTTTATTAGATCAATTAGGCTAAATAAAATCTAAATTAGACAAAAACATAATACAACATTAATATATTATCATACTCCTTAGCAATCAAATATGACCAAACACCTTAAGCATAACTTTTAATCAATTAGATAAATGTATTTAAGTTCAATTTAGTTCATATTTTGAAGAAATGTTGGTACTAAATAATGTGCAATAATTATGATCCATGATTGAGCATTTAAAATATAGGATTTTCTAATATGCTTATTATTTATATTACAATTAGTGTAGTATTTAGTGTTAAAATATAGAAAATGTTTACAAATTTCAGTGCAAAGAGGCAAATTAAAATGATTATAGATTTATACAGAAATATTATATTCATATGTAATGCCATGGTTTAGTAGAGATGCCTGTTTAATAAATATAGCCTACACGTATTTGGCTCTAATCTAGTTCCTCAAGAGTTTTGCCAGTCATAATTGCTCACTTTTTTAGGTTTTGCATTTAAATGTACATTTAGACATCATCAAACACTACATTTTTAAAATTGTTAAATTACTAAAGGTTAATTACTCACATATAAATAAATAACTTGCATATAATGATTATAATCTATAATGATTAAAAACACAAGGCAACCAAAAGCATACAGTGAAACTCTTTATCGTATTCCTTGAATGAGCAGTCTTTATTGAAACTCATTCTACCTCCAACAGGGAGAGAAAGATTGCAGACAAACTTACAAATATGACAACTAGCATCTGGTTATGGTTGCTATTAAGATGTTTCTCACGTTATCTAACTGCAATTATAGTATAACTGTCTATTATCTAAGGATAAACATGAACAATGACGCGCTTCATAATATACCACACTGGACAGATTTCCGAGAGGTCAACTAATGCGTTAAAATTATGTAATTTCTTAAGCATTCTGGCAAGGGATCTGTTTTTAGCTCATTACTTGGCAGTTTCTAGGGTGTTGACGATGGTTGTAGGAAGCTTTTTTGGTAGTTGTTAAGTTGTTCTGTGTGGCTTTAGCTTTAGCCATTTAGTAGGTTATTGGTGGTTCCTGGAGGTTGCTTACCTACTTGCAAAGGTGATTTATATTCTACGTAGGGTCAGGGGTTTGTTCAAATCTGTAAACCCCACATATAAGAAACAGTATTAGTATTAGCATGAGAGAAGAGTTTAAAATCTGCAGCTGAAATCTTAGCTGTGCCATAGGAGGTGGGTAAAATATTGTGTTGTACAGTTCTGAATTATTCCATTTGGCTTTGTAAATCTCATACTCGTATCTCTCTTAAACACACACACACACACACACACACACACTGTATCCATCCTTGACCTTAACCATGCCTGAAGTGTTCGGACGGAACATTACAACGTTTTATGAATTATTCATTGATTCCCTCTGTCCTAGCTCTCTCTTTCTTTTTCTTTCTTTCCTGCTGTCTCCCACTCTCTCTTCCTCACTCGCTCTGGGCTAGTAGAGTTTGAGTGTGTTTTGACCGGCGCTCTGATACGGTGATACTCGCACCGGCAGCAGGTAGTCTGTCCTCCTCTGTGTGCCACAATTCCCTTCAGACCCTGATTAGGGCTCTAAATAGCTACTTTTATGACAGAAAATATGAATAAAGTTTAATTATAACTCTACCACACTCCAGTGTGTGTTAGAGAGAGAAAGGCTGTGTTGGAATAGCATACTTCCATACTACACCTGCTATTGTAGCATTGTATAGCATGCATACTGTGCATAATATGCTAAGCTCACAAGGTGACATAACCCACAATGCAATGCACTTGACTTGTTTTCTTAATTTTCAGGTGTATCAGATTATATATTTTCCCTATTATTTTAACAGACTGGAAATTTATATATATATATATATATATATATATATATATATATATATATATATGTGTGTGTGTGTGTGTGTGTGTGTGTGTATGCTCTTGTTTTTGTGACACATAAGGACACAACTCTGTATAATGACATGGGTATGACACAGGTATTACAAGGAGAGGGTGACTTATGAGGACATAACCCATGTCCCCATTTTTCAAAACACTTATAAATCATACAGAATAAGTTTTTTTGTTAAAGTAAAAATGCACAAAGTTTCCTGTGAGGGTTAGGGTTAGGTGTAGGGTTGGTGTAGGGCCATAGAATATACAGTTTGTACAGTATAAAAACCATTACGCCTATGAGATGAACACACTTTTCACAAAAACAACCGCGTGTGTGTGTGTGTGTGTGTGTGTGTGTGTGTACACATTTTTTTATTATTATTATTATTCAGTAAATAGTTAGTAAATTGGTTCCCCATTTCAATAAACATTTTTAAAGTAGTTGCTCGGAAGACAGACTTCTTTCAATATTAAAAGGTTGTAATTTCATTAAAAAAAAATACATAATCACAAAAAATACAAAATTATTACAGTATCTAAACAGTCCATAGAATCATTATCAGAGAGCAGCATTGCATTATGGGAGATAATCAGCACTGACCAGAGGGCAGAACCGCCAATCCTAGGATTAAACACTGCCAGAACCTGACCTTCCTCGCAGCTAAACACACACTTGAACACATGCAGACGGGCTGCACACACACACACACACACGCAGTTTGAATCACAGTGCATTATGTCAGAATTTCTTCCTCTTTCTCTCTTTTCCTTTATCTGTCCCCTTTCTATCTTCTGCTTCTCTTACTTTACATATTTTGTGTTGTCTTTCTCCTCTTCTCACTTCTTAATTTAAAAGTCAGTTCTCTCATGAAATCTGCCAGGAAGATGTCCAGGTCATAATTCACCACAAAATCAAAAAGAAAGAATAGTTTTCATAGGGAAGTTATTTTAATGACAATTTAAGGGAAGTCATAATCATCATTTACTCAATCCCATGTCGTTCCAAACCTACATTATTTTTTTTAAAGATATTAATCAAAATGTCCACTACCAATAAATTGGATGAAGAGCAGAAGCTTTCAAGATCCAAAAAATAAAAAGCATCATAAAAGCATAAGGAAGGAAAATAAAATGTAAACCATTATTCAGTAAAATTCTGCTTTGAAAATACTGCTGAGCTGTTGTCATTATTCACTTTTATTTTAAAGAACAGAGCGGCTCAAACATTTCCTCTAAAATCTTCCATGGAAGAAAGAAAGTCAGAAGAAATGAGAAAGACATGGGGGTGAGTAAATAATATTCATTTTTATGTGAACTAGTCCCAACCCGGTTTACATTACCTCAATGCAAAAAAATCCTTCTCATTAAAAAAAAATGCAAATTATTAGTAAATATGAAAATATTGTATTACTGTAATGGGAATCTAATGAGAAACCTCACTGAGAATAACAGGAATTATAAACACTTTAAGCTCAAAAATAAAACATCCAGACACATTACAATAATGAGAATTTGGGGTATAATGTTATGAAAATAATATCACAATGCAAAAAGCATTCATTTTCTTCATGCAAAGCATGATTTCTTTAGGGTGAAATGTGACCTGGACGTGTCTTCAGCAATAAACATTTGTCTTTCATTTCACTGTGTCCTGTGTTCTCTTCAGATCTGACCAAAAGCACCATCTTGACCAACAGAAACACATCCAAATGTGCCCAGGGCTGCGAGGAGGCGCTCTGACAGATGGATTCCTGCTGTCGTAGAGTAACATGACCTTATCAAGGATTCAAGCATCATGTATGAGCAGTGGATGAATATTACATAAAGCATTTGGAAAGCTTTCTAGTTAGGAATTTGAGGTTGTGTTCTTAAGCTTGTTTGTGGCCTTGTGCGTGTGTGTTTTTTTTATTCTATGTGTGACTCTGTACTTGCATGTTGTGTGTGTGTGTGTGTGTGTGAGGCCAAGGCCTCCTAAACACAGCCATATTCTGCAGATAACTGGATTAGGAATGAGGCGTATAATAAGTCTGTGAATGTGGCCCCTGGCGCTGCTGTAATCCTCTGCTTTGATGTCTCTCGGCTCCATCAGGTGCGAGCGGGCTCTCGGGCCCCGGGCTGAAGCTCCGCTCCGCAGCTCAAAGTGCCTCATTAGTTTTGCCTGTTTACTAAACTTGGCCCCTTGTGATGGAAAATAGTCAGATGCACAGCCGAATCCTGTCAACGATGCACATTTCTCTCTTCTCAGAAAGTGGGAGGCAGGGAGATGGATGCCGGAGACATCTTGCAGTGTCCGAATTTACCTCAACACCAGCGTGGGTTCATTGTTTGTAGCTTTCTGCGTCAGCACTAGGTTCAATTATTACAGGATCATAAAACAGACAATGAGAGAAAAGATGTACGAATTAGATGTGCTTTAATACACAGGACTACATTTTCATGTCGATGTGTATTGCAATGCATTCATTTTAAAGGGGTCATATGATGCGATTTCAAGTTTTCCTTTCTCTTTGTAGTCTTACAAGCTCTTGGTTCATGAAGAAGATCTGTAAAGTTGCAAAGACTAAAGTCTCAAATCCAAAGAGATATTCTTTATAAAAGTTAAATGGGTCATATGATGCTTTTTAAAATATCATTATTTTGTGTATTTGGTGTAACAAAAAACACATTATTTTAAAATACTGTATACATTAATGTGGATCCTCTATGCACCGCCTCTCGCAATGGCGTCGTTTTCTGCACTGATTGGTCAACTGACCCAGTGCATTGTGATTGGCCGAATACCACAAGCAAGCACTCATCGGAAAGTTAATGCCCTTTCCATAATCGCGAGCTTCATCTTTCAAAATAAATGTATATCCTTGAAGGGGAACAGAGTTGCATGACACAGTGATGAAGCTTGTATGTGTTTGCAGAACACATGGACAGTTAAGACAGCTGACTCCAGTGTCATGTGAGTGACCCTGTCTCTCTCTCTATCACACACACAGGGCGTGCAAAACACCCAATTTCAACAGTCAATAGCAAATACTTAAACTAATAACAAAACATACTTCCAGTAGCTGATTCAGAAGAGCCAGATTGTCGTAAGAAAGTCAGAATGACCTCCTCTCCTAGGTTCACAAATCGGTCATCCATAAAATGCGTTGCTGTTCTGTTGTAAGTATCTTAAAGATTCCTAAATGCTTCTGCTTTCGGAAGGCCAAATAAAGTGCTTTTGCTTGCGCCTAGATACACACACATCTCCCTGACATGACTGCTTCAACACTAACTGTGTTACTGAAACCACGTCTTATTTCTTTGCGCGAACATTTGGGCGACATTACGCAAATATTTCTGCTTAGTGATGTAGACATGTGGGGGCGTGTTTGAATGAGCCGTTTAAGGGGAGCATGGCAGAGTCTTAACTTTGATAAAGAATATAGATCTTCAGTTCCAAAAGTTTTACATTTTATTAGTTTGTGCATTCCCTGAGAATCAAACCCGAAACCTTGCTGTTGCAAGCACCATGCTCTTCTTGAGCTACAGGAATGTGCAGAACTGCTTATTTTTGGTGTTTGTTGTTTATTATTTGTAAAAAAAAGTGTGCATTTTTTTGTGCTTTGTGTTGTGTGTGTGTATGTGTGTGTGCCTCACTCAGCTGCAGATTCTAATTAAAAATATCACAATAATTAAAGTCTTCAGCCTGACATGCACAGACTGCGCTACGCCTTCAGACATTCCCAGCTAATTAGTTAATTAATCCAAACGCAAATTATAAGCAATAATTAGTCAGTCAAGCTTAACGTGAAGTCTGGTGACTTGTAGCGTTCCTTCACCTCCTTCTGTTCGCTGTCTCTGGGTCTCCTCTCACGGGCTCCTGCTTTTGGAAGCATTCCTGCTCTGGTTAGGTAATTAATTTTCGGCTGTTAACGGGTTTAACAGCAGAAATGACAGCGGCTCTCGTAACCCTCTGGATTCAGACCGGACTCTCACCCTGAGCGAAGGAAGACAATTACACATCACAAACAACAGAGAGCAGCGTGAAATAGCTCTTACTAAGACATTAGACACATCTACTCATATACACACACTAGTCTGATCATACACACATTGAATGGTCCGCTTGAACATTCACACTTGTCACTGATTGGTTATTGCTCATACTTTGGGTTAGGGATTTGAACAAACACGTTAATCTTTAGCATTGAACTTAAATGCATAACTTTTCAAAGTGATTAGATGGGTAGAAACAAACTGACAAACTTATAATAAACGAGGGGCCTAGAAGTGTGCTCACAAACATTAAAAACACTTTAACAACTGCAACGCCCTGACAACTGTAACATGCTAAAAAAAACTCCCAGAATGCCTTAGAAATTACATAGCAATGCAATTGCATAGTAGCCGGTGTTTCCAAGTTTGGGATACTTTTAGACTGTTTTACACTGCTTTTTTATTTGTATATATTATGTATGTATCTGTACTGTATTTATGTAGGAATTCATTCAGGAAAATTGGGCCATTTTCCCAGTCATCCCAATAGCAAAGTATCCCAATTTTCCTGAATTCACACTTTTATTTACATTATGAATTTGTCATACGCTAATGTTCCTGATCAAAAATGACAGGCATTTTAAAAATCACTTGTAAATCTCTCATTATGCTATATTACTTTTAAACTGTTCCAGCAGGTTTCTACTGAGAGGATCTCCAAACGGAAGGGAAAACCACAGAAAAAAACGGGATTGAGCTAGTTTTGAACAGAAATTTCATGATCACTGAATCACTGTTTTGAGACGGTTCTTTTCCGTGGCTCCGTCAAACGGATCAGCAAAACAGTCTGAATCGGTTCGTGATTCAGTATGAATCTTTGGATTGTTCACTCACTCACTTAATCTCACTCAGTATACTTTACAACTCAAAGCTGAGTGAGGGAAATATTTAGGATACCTAATATACAAATAATACATTTTAAACAAACCTGCAAAATTGTCCAATATCATTTGCTGCACTACAACAATATGATGCAACTTTGTGAGTGTTCACTTTTAAGTATACTTAACAGTAGTAAACTTTGAGTACACACCTAGTTTACCTCTATGTTTGTAGTTTGTACTGCAATTTACTGATAGTGATAGTTTACTAATTAAATACTTTTAGTATAGTCTCAGTAAACTACTAGTTTAGTAGTTTTATACTGCTAGTATGCTCATTTTTTAGTCATGCACACTTGAATAAACTTTTTTTAGTAAGGGTAACCAAGAGTGAATGCAAAAACATTTAATATTTGACATAAATTTTTAGCTCAAATAAGTATTGTTTTTTTCCATTTATTTAAAAACCCTGAAAAAAATCATATTAATTAATAATAATTAGCACAAAGTTTCTTGAACAAAAAAATCTAATATTATTAGATACATATTAGAATGATTTCTGAAGGATCATGTGACACTGAAGACTGGATTAATGATGCTGAAAATACAGCTGCGTATCACAGGAATAAATTACATTTTAAAATATTTTCAAATAAAAAACTTATTTGAAATATTAATATTAATAATATTTCACAATATTCATGTTTTTGTAATAGTTTTTTTTTTTATCATACAAATGCAGCCTTGATGCAAAAATGTAGCAGAAGAGACTTGTAATGTCATGGACCCCAAACATATACATGCAACTTCCCAGCATTGTTGAGAAGAGACTCTATCTTTTTAAATCTATATTTTATGTTTAATTCAGATTCCAACGATTGTCATTTATATTTTTTAAATCACAGAAATATAATTTCATTGCCTTGCATTACGTATGCATACTCCATTTTTTGCATTGTTTTGAGTCCTTAATCATGATGGTGAATTTCCATGGTACTTAGACTTTGAGTAGAAATGTTTAAGCATGTGTGTTTTATGGCTGATTGTTGTAAATACAG